>NC_057812.1:412536214-412823428 GCF_018294505.1 Triticum aestivum
CCGCCGCTGCCTGATGCCGCCGCCGCCTGCGCCCCGCGCCGCCGCCGGAGCCCCGCCGCCGACGAGATTGTCCCGCCGCCGTTTTTTTTAAAACCGTTGGTTTTCACCGGTTTTTTCGGTTTATTTTTAGATTCAATTTTTTTAGATAGATTGGTTTTTTCTCGGTTTAGTTAATTAGCGAGCGTTCGCTCGTTTGTTCGTTTTAACAAACGCGTTCATCGTTTAGATCCAGATAACGAACAAACGTTCGTTAATCTGTTCGTTGTTTTTCTTTTTCTCGGATTAAATCCGCGATTTTTCTGATCGCGATTTCTGATCCGATTTTTGTTTCTAGTATAACTTTTCGCTCGTTTATCGGAATCAGGCGATTCAAGCGCCTGGAGTTTCGTCTCGAAACCCTCTTTCCGTTTAACCAACTCAAACAAGTTTTTGCCTCTGTAAAATTTGCCCTAGATCCAGAATAATAAATGAAGCTTGTTTCTTTTGCCGTTTGTCTTTCGTTGTTTTGTTCGATTTGATTCTTTTTGCCGACCGGAGTTCTTAAGTTGAACTTTCTGGTTAGATCTCTTATTTGATTTTTACCTGTGCATTAGTTGAGTACTTATTGTATGCTTGTTTGTTTGTAATAGAGTACCCGGAGTGCGCCGCTTGCTACTTCGAATCGCTAGGTTTTGCGGATCATCGGCAAGGCAAGTAACACTTTGATCATACCTCCTACTACCCAGTTTTTATTGCATTAGATCAATCCTCACACATTGCATGATTAGGATCTAATTAAATTGTGGGTTTGGGAAGTAGATGAGGTAGTACCTATCACCTGTTTTATTATCAAACCTTTGGGAGTTACTCCTACGTTTGCTTATTATGCCATGCTATGCTAGTAGATGTGGATTGGGTGAGTGAAATCCTTGATAGTTGTGAGTTTGATAAATTAATGGTTTATCTAAGGTGGCAACTTAAATACACATTTGGGTGGATTGAGGCACCTGGGTATTCCAGCGATTGCCTGTTTTTCTTTTGGACCGCCACCCAGGCTCAAAGGGATCATGAGATTATTCATACTAGAAACTTCTGTGTGCAGCCACAAGCTACTATGGGCTCTAGCATAGTTGACTAAGTTGTGCGAACTCTTACAGTGGTAGACTAGCAGATGTAGGGGAAAGTAGGTGTAACGGTCTACCCGATCGTAAGGTGCTAGCGCTTCTGAAAGACTATGTCTCGGTCATCCGTTTCTCAAACACCATGTAGTGCCAGAATCCCAATGGAGGAGATCGAGTCTTGTGGGGAAAAGTGTGCAAACCTCTGCAGAGTGTATAAACTAATCATGGTTAGCCGTGTCCCCGGTTATGGACATCTTGAGTATCTAGTACTTGGATTATCATGTGAATCTCATCATGTTACTCTAATTAATTTGTTGGGTTTTTAATGATGATGTTTAATTGGGATTGAGAGGGTGTCTACACTCTCAATGATTAACAACCACCATGATAGTTAAATAAAATTTATTCCTTTGCAGTAGGGAAAAATTGGCTTTACGCAAAACTGTAACCATAGAGCTTTCCACCACCCAAATATGCATGTAGTATAGCCTTATTCCATTATTTCTCTCTATGTGTTACATTGCCGGCATATTTCATGTGCTGACCCGTTTCAGGCTGCAACGTTCATGTTGCAGACTTTTCAGATGACGAGTAAGGTGCTTTTAGGTCGTGGTTCTATACTCAGTGATGCCGTTGGAGTTGATGGACTCACTTATCTTCCAAGCCTTCCACTGTTATCGTTATTAGATGGCCTTAAGCCATATTTATTGTAATAAGTTCTCTTTTGAGACACTCGATGTAATAAGTGTGTGATTGCTACTCTGTTATAAATCCTTCAAGTACTGTGTGGTGTCAACATTACTGATCCAGGGATGACATCGGAGCACAGAGATTGGACCATTTGAGGTCTGGTCGCTACACCAATCATATCCATGCTCAACACAAACACCAAATAACTTTTATTTTAGGTTCAACACTAATCCCGAAGGTAAAGGGAGTGTGCGATGGTGATCTTATCAACCTTGGAATCACTTACAACTCACATCATCACCTTGCCCTTAACTAGTCTCTATTTATTTTGCAACTCCCATTTCGAGTTACTACTCTTAGCAACTGAAGCAGTATCAAATACTGAGGGGTTGCTATAAACACCAGTAAAGTACATATCAATAACATGTATATCAAATATACCTTTGTTCACTTTTCCATCCTTCTTATCTGCCAAGTATCTAGGGCAGTTCCACTTCCAGTGACCATTTCCTTTGCAGTAGAAGCACTCAGTTGCAGGCTTGGGTCTAGCTTTGGGCTTCTTCATGGGAGTGGCAACTTACTTGTCATTCTTCTTGAAATTACCTTTCTTTCCCTTGCCCTTTTACTTGAAACTAGTGGTCTTGTCAACCATCAACACTTGATGCTTTTCTTGATTTCTACCTTCGCCGATTTCAGCATCGCGAAGAGCTCGGGGAATCTTTTTCGTCATCCCTTGCATATTATAGTTCATCACGAAGTTCCAGTAACTTGGTGATAGTGACTAGAGAACTTTGTCAATCACTATCTTATCTAGAAGATGAACTCCCACTTGATTCAAGCGATTGTAGTACTCAGACATTCTGAGCAGAAGCTCACTGGTTGAGCTATTCTCCTCCATCTTGTAGGAAAAATACTGTCAGAGGTCTCATACCTCTCGACACGGGCATGAGTCTGAAATACTAATTTCAACTCTTGGAACATCTTATAGGCTTTGTGGCGTTCAAAACGTTTTTGAAGTCCCGGTTCTAAGCCATAAAGCATGGCGCACTAAACTATCAAGTAGTCATCATACCGAGCTTGCCAAACATTTATAACGTCTGCCTCTGCTCCTGCAAAAGGTTCATCACCTAGCGGTGCATCCAGGACATAATTATTCTATGCAGCAATGAGGATAATCCTTAGATCACGGAGCTAGTCTGCATCATTGCTACTAACATCTTTCAACATAGTTTTCTCTAGGAACATATCATAAATAAAATGGGGAAGCTATACGCGAGCAATTGATCTACAACATAGATATGCAAATACTATTAGGACTAAGTTCATGATAGATTTAAGTTCAATTAATCATATTACTTAAGAACTCCCACTTAGATAGACATCCCTCTAATCATCTAAGTGATCATGTGAACCATATCAACTAAACCATGTCTGATCATCACGTGAGATGGAGTAGCTTTCAGTGGTGAACATCACTATGTTGATCATATCTACTATTGATGGAAATATGCCCTAGAGGCAATAATAAAGTTATTATTTATTTCCTTATATCATGATAAATGTTTATTATTCATGCTAGAATTGTATTAACCGGAAACATAATACTTGTGTGAATACATAGACAAACAGAGTGTCACTAGTATGCCTCTACTTGACTAGCTCGTTGATCAAAGATGGTTATGTTTCCTAGCCATAGACATGAGTTGTCATTTGATTAACGGGATCACATCATTAGGAGAATTATGTGATTGACTTGACCCATTCCGTTAGCTTAGCACTTGATCGTTTAGTATGTTGCTATTGCTTTCTTCATGACTTATACATGTTCCTATGACTATGAGATTATGCAACTCCCATTTACCAGAGGAACACTTTGTGTGCTACCAAATGTCACCATGTAATTGGGTGATTATAAAGGTGCTCTATAGGTGTCTCCAAAGGTACATGTTGGGTTGGCGTATTTCGAGATTAGGATTTGTCACTCCGATTGTCGAAGAGGTATCTCTAGGCCCTCTCAGTAATGCACATCACTTAAGCCTTGCAAGCATTGCAGCTAATGAGTTAGTTGCGGGATGATGTATTATAGAACGAGTAAAGAGACTTGCCGGTAACGAGATTGAACTAGGTATTAAGATACCGACGATCGAATCTCGGGCAAGTAACATACCGATGACAAAGGGAACAACGTATGTTGTTATGCGGTCTGACCGATAAAGATCTTCGTAGAATATGTAGGAGCCAATATGAGCATCTAGGTTCCTCTATTGGTTATTGACCGGAGACATGTCTCGGTCATGTCTACATTGTTCTCGAACCCGTAGGGTCCGCACGCTTAACGTTACGATGACAATTTCATTATGAGTTTATATTTTTTGATGTACCGAAGGTTGTTCGGAGTCCCGGATGTGATCACGGACATGACGAGGAGTCTCGAAATGGTTGATACATGAAGATTGATATATTGGAAGCCTATGTTTGGACATCGGAAGTGTTCCGGGTGAAATCGACATTTTACCGGAGTACCGGGAGGTTACCGGAACCCCCCGGTAACATAATGGGCCTTAATGGGCCTAGTGGAGGAAGTAGAGAGGAGGCCAAGGGGCAGCCCCCCCCCAAGTCCGAATTGGACAAGGAGGGGGGCAGCGCCCCCCCCCCTTTCCTTTCCCCTCTCTCTCTCCTTCCACCCCAAGTCCTAGTCCAACATGGAAAAGGGGGGAGTCCTACTCCCGGTGGGAGTAGGACTCCTCCTGGCGCGCCCCTTGCCTGGCCGCACCTCCTCCCCCTTTCTCCTTTATATACGGGGGCAGGGCACCCCATAGACACAACAATTGATCATTGATCTCTTAGCCGTGTGCGGTGCCCCCCTCCACCATAATCCTCGATAATATTGTAGCGGTGCTTAGGCGAAGCCCTGCGACAGTAGAACATCAAGATCGTCACCACGCCGTCATGCTGACGGAACTCTTCCCCGACATTCTGCTGGATCAGAGTCCGGGGATCGTCATCGAGCTAAACGTGTGCTAGAACTCGGAGGTGTCGTAGTTTCGGTGCTT
Source organism: Triticum aestivum (assembly GCF_018294505.1). NCBI lineage: Eukaryota > Viridiplantae > Streptophyta > Magnoliopsida > Poales > Poaceae > Triticum > Triticum aestivum. Next base: position 412,541,058 of record NC_057812.1, read on the forward strand.
GATCGGTCGGGCCGTGAAGACGTACGACTACATCAACCGCGTTGTGCTAACGCTTCTGCTTTCGGTCTATGAGGGTACGTGGACATCACTCTCCCCTCTTGTTGCTATGCATCACCATGATCTTGCGTGTGCGTAGAATTTTTTTTGAAATTACTACGTTCCCCAACAGTGGCATCCGAGCCAGGTTTTATGCATTGATGTTATATGCACGAGTAGAACACAAGTGAGTTGTGGGCGATGTAAGTCATACTGCTTACCAGCATGCCATACTTTGGTTCGGCGGTATTGTTGGATGAAGCGGCCCGGACCGACATTATCCATACGCTTACGCGAGACTGGTTCTACCGACGTGCTTTGCACACAGGTGGCCGGCGGGTGTCAGTTTCTCCAACTTTAGTTGAACCGAGTGTGGTTATGCCCAGTCCTTGCGAAGGTTAAAACAGCACCAACTTGACAAACTATCGTTGTGGTTTTGATGCGTAGGTAAGAACGGTTCTTTCTAAGCACGTAGCAGCCACGTAAAACTTGCAACAACAAAGTAGAGGACGTCTAACTTGTTTTTACAGGGCATGTTGTGATGTGATATGGTGAAGACATGATGCTAAATTTTATTGTATGAGATGATCATGTTTTGTAACCAAGTTATCGGCAACTGGCAGGAGCCATATGGTTGTCCCTTAATTGTATGCAATGCAATCGCCCTGTAAAGCTTTACTTTATCACTAAGCGGTAGCGATAGTCGTAGAAGCATAAGATTGGCGAGACGACAACGATGCTACGATGGAGATTAAGGTTTCACGCCGGTGACGATGGTGATCATAACGGTGCTTCAGAGATGGAGATCACAAGCACAAGATGATGATGGCCATATCATATCACTTATATTTATTGCATGTGATGTTTATGTTTTATGCATCTTATCTTGCTTTGATTGACGGTAGCATTATAAGATGATCTCTCACTAAATTTCAAGATAAAAGTGTTCTCCCTAAGTATGCACCGTTGCCAAAGTTCGTCGTCCCAGACACCACGTGATGATCGGGTGTGATAAGCTCTAAGTCCATCTACAACGGGTGCAAGCCAGTTTTGCACACACAGAATACTCAGGTTAAACTTGATGAGCCTAGCATATGCAGATATGGCCTCGGAACACTGAGACCGAAAGGTCGAGTGTGGACCATATAGTAGATATGATCAACATATTGATATTCACCATTGAAAGCTACTCCATTTCACGTGATGATCGGTTATGGTTTAGTTGATTTGTATCACGTGATCACTTAGAGGATTAGAGGGATGTCTTTCTAAGTGGGAGTTCTTAAGTAATATGATTAATTGAACTTAAATTTATCATGAACTTAGTACCTGATAGTATCTTGCTGGTTTATGTTTGATTGTAGATAGATGGCACGTGCTGTTGTTCCGTTGAATTTTAATGCGTTCCTTGAGAAAGCAAAGTTGAAAGATGATGGTAGCAATTACACGGACTGGGTCCGTAACTTGAGGATTATCCTCATTGCTGCACATAAGAATTACGTCCTGGAAGCACCGCTGGGTGCTAGGCCTGCTGTCGGTGTCAAAACCGGCGGATCTCGGGTAGGGGGTCCCAAACTGTGCGTCTAAGGCGGATGGTAACAGGAGGCAGGGGACACGATGTTTTACCCAGGTTCGGGCCCTCTTGATGGAGGTAAAACCGTACGTCCTGCTTGATTAATATTGATGATATGGGTAGTACAAGAGTAGATCTACCACGAGATCAGAGAGGCTAAACCGTAGAAGCTAGCCTATGGTATGATTGTATGTTGTAGTTGTGTCCTACGGACTAAACCCTCCGGTTTATATAGACACCGGAGAGGGTTAGGGTTACACAAGGTCGGTTACAAAAGGAGGAGATATCCATATCGGTACTGCCTAGCTTGCCTTCCACACCAAGTAGAGTCCCATCCGGACACGAGACGAAGTCTTCAATCTTGTATCTTCATAGTCCAACAGTCCGGCCAAAGGAAATAGTCCGGCTGTCCGGAGACCCCCTAATCCAGGACTCCCTCAGTAGCCCCTGAACCAGGCTTTCAATGACGATGAGTCCGGCGCGCGGTATTGTCTTCGGCATTGTAAGGCGGGTTCCTCCTCCGAATACATCACAGAAGAATTTGAATACAAGGATAGTGTCCGACCCTGCAAAATAAATTCCACGTACCACCGTAGAGAGAATAATATTTTCGCAAAACTAATTTGCTGACTTGTTTTGGCAACACGACATTATGTCATGGCCCAGTGATTATTCGAACCGTTTCCTTTAACTAGCCCCGCACATAAAGCGAGGCAGTTTTTGACACATCTTGTCAAAGCAGAGATTGTGTTCCCCTAATTACGAGATTCTCATCAATACGGTCGTGGGTAACCCAACCGTGTCTAGGACTCCTAGGTTATAGGCAAGTCCCAAATGGCTACGGAGAGGACGCTTGATATTCACCCTCTTTATAAAGGGACAAGACTTTTACTTTTTTTCCTCCCGTGCTCAATCGAATCCTTCCCCCGCCTCAAGCTCTAACACCCAAAGCCCAGGTCAGGTTCTCCGGATCTTCAATCATGTCCGGATCTAGCCTTCAAGGCCGGTGGATGCCCTCCTCCGTTACGAAAGAAGACATCAAGAAGTTTAGGGAGGCCACATACCTGACCGCCGAGGTTTCGCATCGGCTGCCTGCCCGAGGGCAGGTCGTCCCTACTCCCGAACCCAACGAAGACGTCGTGTTCATCTCTCACTTCCTCCATGATCTAGCCCTGGACTCCTTTCTCCATATCTCGGCATTTTTTGTCGTATGTGAGGCCTTCCTCCGCATTACCCCTCACTTCGTCCTGTGGCTCAAGACCTTTGATGTGAAGCCGAAGATGGTCGAGGGGCAGCACGCAATGTGCGGAGGCGCATTAATAGGCAAGATTGCTGGAGCTCCATGGCCAAAGAATTCTATTCCAGAGGTGTCCGGATTATGGCAACGGGAGTGGTTTTACATCACAACTCCCAGAAGTGCCAAGTGGGTGGTTGCTCCTGCTTTCCGCTCAGGCCCCCCACCACAACTGATGTCATGGATTAGCAGAGGGCTGAGTTGGGGTCCCACCAAGTACGTGCCTGTACTGCAAAGCCGCATTCAAAATCTCTTGAAGGAGATTTCAGTTTGATTATGGTAATGCAAGTCATGCTGGTTCGACGAATCCAGCCATGCAAACGCCGTCCCCTTCGCATGTGGGAGTTCAAACCAGAAGGACCGCGTGCTATCCAGAATTTCCTCGGCCTAATGCATGAGGAGATGTATAAATCATTCTTCGGACCCCATATAGAGTGTTCGGACACTACCGAGGACGCGGGCCTGAGAAGCAACCGCACCGCCGACCAAGTAAGTTATCCTCTAGCCGAACACACCGTCCTTCATTTATCATGACGTTATTCTAAGAAATCGCTCTTTGACCAGGACTGGATAACAAAGGCGAAGATGATTCTGTGTTCGGCCCCCTTTCTGAGGGTTTGGAAAATCCGGTACTGGAAAAGATGCTCGAGCTAGCACCTTGCCTGGAGCCCTCAAAGGAAGACAAAGGGGGGAATAATGAGGGCAAAAGCGGGCCTCCACCGCTACCTATTCCAACCGAGGGAACGAGCGCCTCCGTGAGGGAGGATAACCGAGGGGAGGAATCAGACATTCTCTCACCCCCGGGGAAGGAAGAGGACTACCTCTGAAGATCCGGAAACCAAGGTTTCCAAGCGGGAGAAGAAATCTCCACCAGAGGGTCCTGCCTTGGAGGGTGCTCTTGCCGCACAAAGTCCGCGCGGGGATCAGCCCTCTAACAAGTTGTAAGTAATTAAAAAGTACTTTAACAGCGAAGATATATTACCTTACCTCTGAGGAAAATAACCGAAGTATTTATCTTGCAGTTCGGATCTTAGCTGGACTTCGGGGGATCTTCTTCCGGAGATGATGGAGAGCGAAACGCCTCCCCTGGACTCCTCCGCTCAAGAAGCGGGCGACCTTGAAGTGTCTTCACGGAGGACCTCTCCGGATCCGGTGAGGCCAGAAGATAATCCTATAGTCACCAGAAGTCCCCAGTGTCCGGCTCTCGAAGAGAGCAAACAGAAGAGTCCGGCACCGTCTGGTATGCGGTCGGACATACTGAGAGAGCTGTTGGAGCGAGCGGCCATCTCAGAAGAACACTGTACATTGATGGGTACGGTGATGGAAAGGATTTCATCCGCCGAAAGCGGGTTGCATGATGCCTTTATGAGTCTACTGACGGGCTTTGAGGTACGTAAAATGATGTACATTTGTGATGGCACCGCACATTTTTAGGTGTGCCCTGTGTAGGTAGTAGCCCCTGAGACTCTGGTTGTCGCCGAGAACGGCGGCAAACAGAGGATCGTAGTCCCAGGCCATAACCATACCGCTTTAATGTGCAGGTAGTGGGAGCTCCGGTGGCTAGCCGGACTCATGAGTTGCCGAACTGAAGCGGCAACTGGATGTGGCGGATGCCGATATCGAGCTTGTTAACAAGAGGCTTGACGAGGCACGGGGTAAGTAGTATTTTCTGGTGAATGCCACATAGTAAGAGTAGCATGATGCCAGTATCTTTAATATGTTGTGACTGCAGATGGAGCTGCCACCGTGGAAACCCTGCGGGCGGAACTTGCCCGAGCCAAAGAACAAGCAAGGATTAGTAATGCGGCTGCTTTGAAGGCGACCAAAGAGTTGAAAGCCGAGAAAGCATACTGGGCGGAGATGGATGCTACCACTGTTGCGGCGCAGGGTTCGGCCATAGGCCGAGTGGCTGCCGAGCACAATTTCGAAGAGGTTCTTGATGGTGCTCATTTGATAGAGGCCAGTGCTCGAAGAATATTATGTTTGAGTGACATGTATTCCCATTATAAACACAATGTTTTTATGAAATTTATTAAGGCTGTGTTTATACTTTTGCCTGAAAGTAATATGATGCCTCCTGTGCGGCCGTTTATGTATACATGTGTATAACCTGAAAGATTGCAGTTGTCGGCTTCAGCCCCCACGCATATAATGCAGAGGTGTTCACAGAAGACGCGTGTTCACACTTAACCCAATGTCTTGGTCCTATTAAGGAGGTGATAGCGCAGTGAACGAGGCAACCCGACTATAATGCTTTAACACTTTCACTTAGCCATAGGAGTTTGACGGTGTGGCTACTATATAGCCCCTGGTGGCTCCGCACTCTCCCGAATTCGGGGCGCGTACATGCCTGGCCGGGAAATGGCCCTTCGTTAAGGCAGAGGAATTCTAACATTCCGATAGGTCATCGAGTGGTTGACCAGTCTCACGCTATATCATGACAGTCAGTTTTCGACTTTCTCTACTGAGGTGCTTGTCCGGATGACACGGGGCACAATCGCAGTAGTTCTCCTAGTGCTACCTTAGCCGATAGAGCGGAACGTAAGGTACCAAAACATAGGAGCCGGGCAAACCCAACATTTGACCAAAGACATGATTCGGAGCTGATGCATATAAGGCCAAACTCGCGACGCCGAACACTCCCTAAGGTATTCGGTCTTTATTGGTATAAACCGGGCCTAAACAGCCCTTTGTAAGAAGCCCCTGGTGTCCAGGTACGTGCATTATTCTAACGTGGCCACATGCCAAGACGCCAGCATCCTTCTCAATTTTACTGAGAATCCGAGGGATGTGTATCAACAAGAGACAGTAAAAAAGGTTGACGCAGGGTCTTAATCTAAAAAGAATCCTTGGGACAGGTCCCTGTTGCACGTCTGTGCATGTGTCTCCGTTGTGCCGTATCCTGGACGGGTGTAGCACGGTGGTCATCTGTAAAAGAGAGGAACTTAGGTGAAAAGTTGTCATGCAAAAAGGTACTCCCTCCGTTCCGAATTACTCGTCGCAGGTATGGATGTATTTAGATGTATTTTAGTTCTAGATACATCCATTTCTGCGACGAGTAATTTGGAACGGAGGGAGTAGGTTCTAAAGAAACCATGTAAATTTCAAGATGAGTAAAAATTGCCACTTGTCTGCGCGCGTTGAGCCCCTTGTGTTTGTGATAGGGGTGTGGCCATCAAACCTATACGAATTTCATATAGCTGCGCCGGACTCGTCTAACCGTGTCCGTGGTCTTGATGACCTATTGAATACTTTAGTTGGTGAGGCCGTTTTAGTGTGCTACTGCCGAGGCAGCCACACCCGCCTTGGCGCGCAGGGATCGCTCAATATTTCCATTTACTGTAATGATGCCACGTGGACCGGGCATCTTAAGCGTGAGGGAAGCGTAATGCGGTATTGCATTAAAGCGAGTGAAAGCTTCGCGTCCAGGTAGTGCTTGATAGCCCTTTGGAATGGAGCAATGTGGAAGGTTAAGTTTTCGCTACGGAAGTTATCAGGGAAGCCGAATATAACTTCTAGTAGCAGGGAGCCCGTGCAATGAGCCCCTGGGCCTGGCGTTACTCCTTTAACGGTAGTATTGCTGAGGCAAATTTTTGTTGGGTCTATCCCCATTTTGCGGATTGTGTCCTGATATATCAGGTTTAGACTATTGCCACCGTCCATCAGGACTCGTGTGAAGTGGTATCCGTCAATTATTGGGTCTAATACCAAGGCAGCCCATCCTGCACGCTGGATACTTGCTGAGTAATCCCGATGGTCCAAAGTGATCAGTTGAAACGACCAGTGGCAGGACTCCGCGGTGATAGGCCCTTGGGCATATTTATCTGGGAGTGCCGCTTTGTTTCTCCCCTTGATCACGTGTAACACATTTACTGTTTTGACTTCTGGTGGAAATTTCTTTTGTTCCCCAGTGTCTTGCTTGAGAGGCTCATCCTCGTCTTCGCTTGGTGTATCCTCCCCCTTGTGTACGGCATTGAGCTTGCCGGACTGCTTGAAGACCCAACATTCTCTATGGGTATGATTAGCGGGTTTACCAGGGGTGCTATGGATCTGACATATTTGGTCCAGAATTTTGTTGAGGCTGGACAGTTCATCTCTAGCGCCTTTAGAGGGCGGCTTTTGCTGACCTGGCCGAGAGCTTCTGAATCCGGCGTTTACTGCCGTGCTCCTTGGGTTGTCTTCTTTATTCCGGCGCTTATTATTTTTGTTGCGTAATGATTTCCCGTTTTCATCTCTAACTTCGGATGTACTTGGGTTGTTGGTGTTGCACCTGGCTAGCCAGTTGTCCTCACCTGCGCAAAAGCGGGTCTTGAGGCTTGTTAACGCTGCCATTGTTCTCGGCTTTTCATTGCCGAGGTGTCTGGCAAGCCATTCGTCACAGACGCTATGCTTAAAAGCTGCCAAGGCTTCGGCGTCCGGACAGTTAACTATTTGGTTATTTTTAGTAAGAAACCTGTTCCAAAGCTTTCGGGCTAACTCGCCGGGCTATTGAGTTATATGACTCAAATCTTCCGCATCCGGGGGTCGGACATAAGTCCCTTGAAAATTTGCCCGAAAAGCGTCTTCGAGCTCTACCCAGCTTCCAATGGAGTTTTCGGGAGGCTTTTAAGGCAGTGCCGAGCTGGCCCTTTGAGCTTGAGGGGTAAGTACTTGATGGCGTGGAGATCATCTCCTCGAGCCATAAGGATATGAAGGATATAGTCCTCAATCCAGACCCGAGGGTTTGTTGTTCCGTCGTATGCCTCTATGTTTACGGGTTTGAATCCCTCTGGAAATTCATGGTCCAGCACCTAATCGGTGAAACATAGGGGGTGTGCGGCACCCCTATATCTGGGTGTACCGTGTTGTTCGGATGTTTGTTGTGTTGCATCGTATGCTGGAGCGCGCTTGCGTGGTCCATAGATGGATCTGGTTGCGTTGTCCTTTTGATGCGAGCCCTCGCGTGGATCGCGTATTGGCTTATGTGTGGTGTTGTTTGCCGCTCTATGTTGGCCGTGAGGACGTCTATCCGGCCAGGCGGCCGTTTCGATTTTTGGTTGCGGGGCATCTAAGGCCTCCTCATCGAATTCGGGTAGCAACTTCCGCTTCGGGTAGCTCTTGGTGGGGCGATTGCCGCCGTACTTCGCTGCTGCGTTGAGTACTTTGCTCCATCTGATTCCGAGTGTGTCTTGTGCATCCTTGAGTCTTTGCTTCTGCTTTTTTAGACTCCTCGCGGTGGCAACAAGCCTTTGATGGGCATTCTGTTGCTCTGGGTGTCTGTCCGGTGTGAGGTCGTCCGGACTATTATCTTTGACAGAGTCAGGTTGTTCGGTTTGATTCTCCGTATTGCCGTGATCCAGCGATGGTTCACCCTGCTCTAATGCTGGGTCTATATGATCATTGTTTCTGTTGAGGCAGGATTTGGAGCGGCGCTTACGCCGCCGCTTTGACTGCTCCTTGAGGGGACAACCCTTCTTTGCGTCCTTCCGTTCCTCGTCGTCGTTTTGTTTTGGTGTGTTCACCATGTATACGTCATGTGATGAAGTGGGCGTCCAGTGCTCTGTGGGCAGTGGTTCCTGTTCGTCTCTTGCATCGTCGTCCATACCGTTGATGTCTTCGGAGTCGAGGTCGAGCATGTTGGTTAAGTCATCGACAGTGGCTACTAAGTGGGTGGTGGGTGGGCGGCGAATTTCTTCGTCATCCGCATCCCAATCCTGCCGGACATAGTTCGGCCAGGATCCTCCTGACAAGGAGAGGGACATTAATGTGTTCAGTATGTCGCCAAGGGGCGAGTGCTGAAAAATATCCGCGGAGGTAAACTCCATGATTAGCGCCCAATTGGATTCAATAGGATCGGGCGCAGGCGGTTCGGAGTCTGTGGCCGGACAAAGATCCGACAGTTTAACAATACGGCTCTCGTGCAAGGTAAGGTCGATGTTCGGCTCGATCGCCGCTGAGGGTAAGGCCTCCGTGGCGGGGTCCATCCACCCGTCCACGGACGGCACAACAGGCTCTGAATTGAGGGTCGGAGCGGCTGCCGGTGCGATTTCCTGAACACTGTCTGATGGTAGAGCTAAATCATACTCATCACGACTGCGTGGCACACAAGGCAGAGGCTCGAATCCGTCGAAGATCAAGTCTCCGCGGACATCGGCCGTGTAGTTTAAGCTTCCAAACCTGACCTGGTGGCCAGGGGCGTAGCTTTCAATCTGCTCCAGATGGCCAAGCGAATTGGCCCGCAGTGCAAAGACACCGAACACAAAGCTCTGTCCGGGGAGGAAAGTCTCACCCTGGACTGCATCGCTATCAATGATAGTAGGAGCCATCAAGCCTAACGGCGACGACACAGAGGAACTCTCAATGAAAGCACCAAAGTCGGTGTCAAAACCAGCGGATCTCGGGTAGGGGGTCCCGAACTGTGCGTCAAAGGCGGACGGTAACAGGAGGCAGGGGACATGATGTTTTACCCAGGTTCGGGCCCTCTTGATGGAGGTAAAACCCTACGTCCTGCTTGATTAATATTGATGATATGGGTAGTACAAGAGTAGATCTACCACGAGATCAGAGAGGCTAAACCCTAGAAGCTAGCCTATGGTATGATTGTATGTTGTAGTTGTGTCCTACGGACTAAAACCCTCCGGTTTATATAGACACCGGAGAGGGTTAGGGTTACACAAGGTCGGTTACAAAAGGAGGAGATATCCATATCCATACTGCCTAGCTTGCCTTCCACGCCAAGTAGAGTCCCATCCGGACACGAGACGAAGTCTTCAATCTTGTATCTTCATAGTCCAACAGTCAGGCCAAAGGAAATAGTCCGGCTTTCCGGAGACCCCCTAATCCAGGACTCCCTCACCTACTGCTGGAGCAACACCAGATGTTATGAACGTCTGGCAGAGCAAAGCTGATGACTACTCGATAGTTCAGTGTGCCATGCTTTACGGCTTAGAACCGGGTCTTCAACGATGTTTTGAACGTCATGGAGCATATGAGATGTTCCAGGAGTTGAAGTTAATATTTCAAGCAAATGCCCGGATTGAGAGATATGAAGTCTCCAATAAGTTCTATAGCTGCAAGATGGAGGAGAACAGTTCTGTCAGTGAGCATATACTCAAAATGTCTCGGTATCATAATCACTTGATTCAACTAGGAGTTAATCTTCCGGATGATAGCGTCATTGACAGAATTCTCCAATCACTGCCACCAAGCTACAAGAGCTTCGCGATGAACTATAATATGCAAGGGATGAACAAGACAATTCCTGAGCTTTTCGCAATGCTAAAGGCTGCGGAGGTAGAAATCAAGAAGGAGCATCAAGTGTTGATGGTCAACAAGACCACTAGTTTCAAGAAAAAGGGCAAAGGGAAGAAGAAGGGGAACTTCAAGAAGAACAGCAAGCAAGTTGCTGCTCAGGAGAAGAAACTCAAATCTGGACCTAAGCCTGAAACTGAGTGCTTCTACTGCAAGCAGACTAGTCACTGGAAGCGGAACTGCCCCAAGTATTTGGCAGATAAGAAGGATGGCAAGGTGAACAAAGGTATATGTGATATACATGTTATTGATGTGTACCTTACTAGAGCTCGCAGTAGCACCTGGGTATTTGATACTGGTTCCGTTGCTAACATTTGCAACTCGAAACAGGGACTACGGATTAAGCGAACACTGGCGAAGGACGAGGTGACGATGCGCGTGGGAAATGGTTCCAAGGTCGATGTGATCGCGGTCGGCACACTACCTCTACATCTACCTTCGGGATTAGTATTAGACCTAAATAATTGTTATTTGGTGCCAGCGTTAAGCATGAACATTATATCTGGATCTTGTTTGATGCGAGACGGTTATTCATTTAAATCAGAGAATAATGGTTGTTCTATTTATATGAGTAATATCTTTTATGGTCATGCACCCTTGAAGAGTGGTCTATTTTTGATGAATCTCGATAGTAGTGATACACATATTCATAATGTTGAAACCAAAAGATGCAGAGTTGATAATGATAGTGCAACTTATTTGTGGCACTGCCGTTTAGGTCATATCGGTGTAAAGTGCATGAAGAAACTCCATACTGATGGACTTTTGGAACCACTTGATTATGAATCACTTGGTACTTGCGAACCATGCCTCATGGGCAAGATGACTAAAACACCGTTCTCCGGTACTATGGAGAGAGCAACAGATTTGTTGGAAATCATACATACAGATGTGTGTGGTCCGATGAATGTTGAGGCTCGTGGCGGATATCGTTATTTTCTCACCTTCACAGATGATTTAAGCAGATATGGGTATATCTACTTATTGAAGCATAAGTCTGAAACATTTGAAAAGTTCAAAGAATTTTAGAGTGAAGTTGAAAATCATCGTAACAAGAAAATAAAGTTTCTACGATCTGATCGTGGAGGAGAATATTTGAGTTACGAGTTTGGTCTACATTTGAAACAATGCGGAATAGTTTCGCAACTCACGCCACCCGGAACACCACAGCGTAATGGTGTGTCCGAACGTCGTAATCGTACTTTACTAGATATAGTGCGATCTATGATGTCTCTTACAGATTTACCGCTATCGTTTTGGGGTTATGCTTCAGAGACGGCCGCATTCACGTTAAATAGGGAACCATCAAAATCCGTTGAGACGACGCCTTATGAACTGTGGTTTGGCAAGAAACCAAAGTTGTCGTTTCTGAAAGTTTGGGGCTGCGATGCTTATGTGAAAAAGCTTCAACCTGATAAGCTCGAACCCAAATCGGAGAAATGTGTCTTCATAGGATACCCAAAGGAGACTGTTGGGTACACCTTCTATCACAGATCCGAAGGCAAGACATTCATTGCTAAGAATGGATCCTTTCTAGAGAAGGAGTTTCTCTCGAAAGAAGTGAGTGGGAGGAAAGTAGAACTTGATGAGGTAATTGTACCTGATCCCTTATTGGAAAGTAGTACATCACAGAAACTGAATTCTGTGACACCTACACCAATTAGTGAGGAAGCTAATGATAATGATCATGAAACTTCAGATCAAGTTACTACTGAACCTCGTAGATCAACCAGAGTAAGATCCGCACCAGAGTGGTACGGTAATCCTGTTCTGGAAGTCATGCTACTAGATCATGATGAACCTACGAACTATGAAGAAGCGATGGTGAGCCCAGATTCCGCAAAATGGCTAGAAGCCATGAAATCTGAGATGGGATCCATGTATGAGAACAAAGTGTGGACTTTGGTTGACTTGCCTGTTGATCGGCAAACAATTGAGAATAAATGGATCTTCAAGAAGAAGACAGACGCTGACGGTAATGTTACTGTCTACAAAGCTCGACTTGTTGCGAAAGGTTTTCGACAAGTTCAAGGGATTGACTACGATGACACCTTCTCACCCGTAGCGATGCGTAAGTCTGTCCGAATCATGTTAGCAATTGCCGCATTTTATGATTATGAAATTTGGCAGATGGATGTCAAAACTGCATTTCTGAATGGATTTCTAGAAGAAGAGTTGTATATGATACAACCGGAAGGTTTTGTCGATCCAAAGGGAGCTAACAAAGTGTGCAAGCTCCAGTGATCCATTTATGGACTGGTGCAGGCCTCTCGGAGTTGGAATAAACGCTTTGATAGTGTGATCAAAGCATTTGGTTTTATACAGACTTTTGGAGAAGCCAGTATTTACAAGAAGTGAGTGGGAGCTCTGTAGCATTTCTGATATTATATGTGGATGACATATTACTGATTGGAAATGATATAGAATTTCTGGATAGCATAAAGGGATACTTGAATAAGAGTTTTTCAATGAAAGACCTCGGTGAAGCTGCTTACATATTGGGCATTAAGATCTATAGAGATAGATCAAGACGCTTAATTGGATTTTCAAAAAGCACATACCTTGACAAAGTTTTGAAGAAGTTCAAAATGGATCAAGCAAAGAAAGGGTTCTTGCCTGTGTAAAGGTGTGAAGTTGAGTAAGACTCAATGTCCGACCACCACAGAAGATAGAGAGAAAATGAAAGATGTTCCCTATGCTTCAGCCATAGCTCTATCATGTATGCAATGCTATGTACCAGACCTGATGTGTGCCTTGCTATAAGTCTAGCAGGGAGGTACCAAAGTAATCCAGGAGTGGATCACTGGACAGCGGTCAAGAACATCCTGAAGTACCTAAAAAGGACTAAGGATATGTTTCTCGTATATGGAGGTGACAAAGAGCTCATCGTAAATGGTTACGTTGATGCAAGCTTTGACACTGATCCGGACGATTCTAAATCGCAAACCTGATACGTGTTTACATTAAACGGTGGAGCTGTCAGTTGGTGCAGTTCTAAACAAAGCATCGTGGCGGGATCTACATGTGAAGCAGAGTACATAGCTGCTTCGGAAGCAGCAAATGAAGGAGTCTGGATGAAGGAGTTCATATCCGATCTAGGTGTCATACCTAGTGCATCGGGTCCAATGAAAATCTTTTGTGACGATACTGGTGCAATTGCCTTGGCAAAGGAATCCAGATTTCACAAGAGAACCAAGCACATCAAGAGACGCTTCAATTCCATTTGAGATTTAGTCCAAGTGGGAGACATAGAAATTTGCAAGATACATGCGGATCTGAATGTTGCAGACCCGCTGACTAAGCCTCTTCCACGAGCAAAACATGATCAGCACCAAGGCTCCATGGGTGTTAGAATCATTACTATGTAATCTAGATTATTGACTCTAGTGCAAGTGGGAGACTGAAGGAAATATGCCCTAGAGGCAATAATAAAGTTATTATTTATTTCCTTATATCATGATAAATGTTTATTATTCATGCTAGAATTGTATTAATCGGAAACATAATACTTGTGTGAATACATAGACAAACAGAGTGTCACTAGTATGCCTCTACTTGACTAGCTCGTTGATCAAAGATGGTTATGTTTCCTAGCCATAGACATGAGTTATCATTTGATTAACATGATCACATCATTAGGAGAATGATGTGATTGACTTGACCCATTCTGTTAGCTTAGCACTTGATCGTTTAGTATGTTGCTATTGCTTTCTTCATGACTTATACATGTTCCTATGACTATGAGATTATGCAACTCCCGTTTACCAGAGGAACACTTTGTGTGCTACCAAATGTCACAACGTAACTGGGTGATTATAAAGATGCTCTACAGGTGTCTCCAAAGGTACATGTTGGGTTGGTGTATTTCGAGATTAGGATTTGTCACTCCGACTGTCGGAGAGGTATCTCTGGGCCCTCTCGGTATGCACATCACTTAAGCCTTGCAAGCACTGTAGCTAATGAGTTAGTTGTGGGATGATGTATTACAGAACGATTAAAGAGACTTGCCGGTAATGAGATTGAACTAGGTATTAAGATACCGACGATCGAATCTCGGGCAAGTAACATACCGATGACAAAGGGAACAACGTATGTTGTTATGCGATCTGACCGATAAAGATCTTCGTAGAATATGTAGGAGCCAATATGAGCATCCAGGTTCCGCTATTGGTTATTTATCGGAGACGTGTCTCGGTCATGTCTACATTGTTCTTGAACCCGTAGGGTCCGCACGCTTAACGTTACGATGACAGTTTCATTATGAGTTTATATGTTTTGATGTACCGAAGGTTGTTTGGAGTCCCGGATGTGATCACGGACATGATGAGGAGTCTCAAAATGGTCGAGACATGAAGATTGATATATTGGAAGCCTATGTTTGGACATTGGAAGTGTTCCGGGTGAAATCGGCATTTTACCGGAGTACCGGGAGGTTACCGGAAGCCCCCGGTAACCTAATGGGCCTTAATGGGCCTAGTGGAGGAATTAGAGAGGAGGCCAAGGGGCAGCCGCGCGCCCCTCCCCCCCCCCCCAAGTCCGAATTGGACAAGGAGGGGGCGCCCCCCCCCCTTTCCTTTCCCCTCTCTCTCTCCTTCCCCCCAAGTCCTAGTCCTACATGGAAAAGGGGGGAGTCCTACTCCCGGTGGGAGTAGGACTCCTCCTGGCGCGCCCCTTGCCTGGCCGAACCTCCTCCCCCTTTCTCCTTTATATACGGGGGCATGGGGCACCCCATAGACACAAAAATTGATCATTGATCTCTTAGCCGTGTGCGGTGCCCCCCTCCACCATAATCCTCGATAAATTGTAGCGGTGCTTAGGCGAAGCCCTGCGACGGTAGAACATCAAGATCGTCACCATGCCATCATGCTGACGGAACTCTTCCCCGACATTCTGCTGGATCAGAGTTCGGGGATCGTCATCGAGCTGAACGTGTGCTAGAACTCGGAGGTGCCGTAGTTTCGGTGCTTGATCGGTCGGCCGTGAAGACGTACGACTACATCAACCGCGTTGTGCTAACGCTTCCGCTTTCGGTCTACGAGGGTACGTGGACATCACTCTCCCCTCCCGTTGCTATGCATCACCATGATCTTGCATGTGCGTAGGATTTTTTTTGAAATTACTACGTTCCCCAACAACTATATGACTCACGCTCGACCTTTCGGTCTCAGTGTTCCGAGGCCATATCTGCATATGCTAGACTCGTCAAGTTTAACCCGAGTATTCTGCATGTGCAAAACTAGCTTGCACCCATTGTATGTGAACGTAGAGCTTATCACACCCGATCATCACGTGGTGTCTCGGCACGACGAACTGTCACAATGGTGCATACTCAGGGAGAACACTTATACCTTGAAATTTTAATAAGGGGTCATCTCATAATGCTACTGTCGTACTAAGCAAAAATAAGATGCATAAAAGATAAACATCACATGAAATCAAAATATGTGGCATGATATGGCCATCATCATCTTGTGCCTTTGATCTCCATCTCCAAAGTACCGTCATGATCTTCATCATCACCGTCATGACACCATGATCTCCATCATCTTGATCTCTATCAACGTGTCATCACATGGTCGTCTCGCCAACTATTGCTTTTGCAACTATTGCTATCGCATAATGATAAAGTGAAGCAATTATATGGCGCTTGCATCTTATACAATAAAGAGACAACAATATGGCTCTTTCCACTGGCCGATAACTTTAACAAAACATGATCATCTTATACTACAATTTATATCTCATCACGTCTTGACCATATCACATCACAACATGCCCTGCAAAAACAAGTTAGACATCCTCTACTTTATTGTTGCAAGTTTTACGTGGCTGCTACGGGCTTCTAGCAAGAACCGTTCTTACCTACGCTTCAAAAACCACAACGCAGTCTAGTGATTATTTTTTGATCTTCAGAAAGAACCCTATTCATTGAATCCGATTCAACTAAAGTTGGATAAACAGGCACCCACTAGCCACCTGTGTGTGAAGCACGTCGGTATAACCAGTCTCACGTAAGCGTACCCGTAATGTCGGTCTGAGCCGCTTCATCCAATAATACCGCTGAATCAAGAATCAACTAGTGACAGTAAGCAATATGTATATACCCACACCAACAACTCCTTTGTGTTCTACTCATGCATATAACATCTACGCATAGACCTGGCTCTGATACCACTGTTGGGGAACGCAGTAACTTCAAAAAAATCTACGCACACGCAAGATCCATCTAGGTGATGCATAGCAACAAGAGGGGAGAGTGTTGTCCACGTACCCTCATAGACCGTAAGCGGAAGCATTATGACAACGCGATTGATGTAGTCGTACGTCTTCACGATCCGACCAATCCTAGCACTGAAGGTACGGCACCTCTGCGATCTGCACATGTTCAGCTCGGTGATGTCCCACAAACTCTAGATCCAGCTGAGGTCGAGGGAGAGTTTCGTCAACACGACGATGTGATGATGACGATGATGAAGTTACCGACGCAGGGCTTCGCCTAAGCTCTACAACGATATGACCGAGGTGGAAATCTGTGGAGGGGGGCACCGTACACGGCTAAACAATCAACTTGTGTGTCTATGGGGTGACCCCCTCCCCCGTATATAAAGGGGGGAGGAGGAGAGGGCCGGCCTAGGAGGAGGCGCGCCCCCCTTTCCTATTCCTACTAGGAGAAGGAGGAAGGAGGAGGAGAAGAGAAGGAAAGGGGGGCCGACCCCCCAAACCCTAAACCAATTCGGTTTGGGCCTAGGGGGCGCGCCCCACCACTTGCATGCTGCCCTCTTTCTCCACTAGGGCCCATTAAGGCCCATTGACTCCCCGGGGGGTTCTAGTAACCTCCCGGTACTCCGGAAAATGCCCGAACTCATTCGGAACCATTTAGGTGTCCAAACATAGCCTTCCAATATATCGATCTTTATGTATCGACCATTTTGAGACTCCTTGTCATGTCCGTGATCACATCCAGGACTCCAAACTACCTTCTGTACACCAAAACACATAAACTCATAATACCGATCGTCATCGAACGTTAAGCATGCAGACCCTATGGGTTCGAGAACTATGTAGGCATGACCGAGACTCACTTCCGGTCAATAACCAATAGCGGAACCTGGATGCTCATATTGGCTCCTACATATTCTATGAAGATCTTTATCGATCAAATCGCATAACAACATACGTTGTTCTCTTTGTCATCGGTATGTTACTTGCCCCAGATTCGATCGTCGGTATCTCAATACCTAGTTCAATCTTGTTACCGGAAAGTCTCTTTACTCGTTCCATAATGCATCATCCCGTGACTAGCTCATTAGTCACATTGCTTGCCAGGCTTATAGTGATGTGCATTACCGAGAGGGCCTAAAGATACCTCTCCAACAATCGGAGTGACAAATCCTAATCTCGATCTATGCCAACTCAACAAACACCATCGGAGACAACTCTAGAGAACCTTTATAGTCACCCAGTTACGTTGTGATGTTTGATAGCACACTAAGTGTTCCTCCGGTATTCGGGAGTTGGATAATCTCATAGTCATAGGTACATGTATAAGTTATGAAGAAAGCAATAGCAACAAACTAAACGATCATAGTGCTAAGCTAACGGATGGGTCAAGTCAATCACATCATTCTCTAATGATGTGATCCCATTCATCAAATGACAACTCTTGTCCATGGCTAGGAAACTTAACCATCTTTGATTAACGAGCTAGTCAAGTAGAGGCATACTAGTGACACTCTGTTTGTCTATGTATTCACACATGTACTAAGTTTCCGGTTAATACAATTCTAGCATGAATAATAAACATTTATCATGATATAAGGAAATATAAATAAAAACTTTATTATTGCCTCTATGGCATATTTCCTTCAAGGACATCACCAATAATAGAACATGTAACTCAAACCAATCACGATCATCAATGAACCCATAGGACAAAACAGATCTACTCAAACATCATAGGATAGCCATACATCATTGGGAAATAATATATGGCGTTGAGCACCATGTTCAAGTAGAGATTACAGCAGGGATAAGGGGTTTTACACCGCTGCATAGAGGGGGAGAGAGTTGGTGATGACGGCCGCGAAGTTGTTGGTGTAGATCGCGGTCACAATGATGGCCGAGGCGGCGTTCCGACGCCACCGGGAGAGAGGGGGGAGAGCCCCCCCCCCCCTTCTTCTTCTTCCTCCTTGACCTTCCCCCTAGATGGGAGAAGGGTTTCCCCTCTAGTCCTTGGCTTCCATGGTGGCGGTGGAGCGGGAGCCCCTCCGAGATTGGATCTCTCTCTCTCTCTCTCTCTCTCTCTCTCTCTCTCTCTCTCTCTCTCTCTCTCTCTCTCCGTTTCCTTCTGTTTGTGCGCTCCCTGATTTTGGCCTTTCACCGTTTCTTAAATTCCCGGAGATCTGTAACTCCGATTGGGCTGAATTTTAACATGATTTTTATCCGGTATTAGATTTCTTGCGCCAGAAGAAGGGCACCAACAGCCTTACGGTGTGACCACAAGGGACCTGGGCGCGCCCTAACCCTTGAGGGCGCCCCTCACCCTTGTGGGCCCCTCGGGCATCATCTCGCGTTGATTCCACTTCCCAAAATTCACATATATTCCAAAAAAATTCTCCGTAAGTTTTTATCCCGTCTGGACTCCATTTGATATGGATTTTCTGCGAAACAAAAAACATGCAACAAACAGAAACTAGCACTGGCCACTGGATCAATTCGTTAGTCCAAGAAAATCATATAAATTGTTGCCAAAAGTATGTAAAATGTAACATCCCAAAATTCTAAATTTTGGAATGTTAATTATTTAAATAGAATTAATTTGAAACTTGCTTGCGTTTCTTGTTGTTAGTAAATTTTGACTAGGATTTGAAACTTTTGGAGTTGTATTGAATATTCAAACGAGAGGGAATAAAATGGATTTCCCGAATATTCTTTTCGATCTTATTTTGAACCTTGAGAATATTCAAAAGTGTTTCAACTTCGACATGAGAGAGGATGACATAACTTCCTCAAAAAAATTAATAGAACAACTGAATATTCATTTATTTGGATTTCAATATTTGAAACAATGCCAACTCTTAAATAAAAAATCATACGTGAGAAGGTAACATGACTCCTTCAATGTAAAAGAGCTGGAAATTCTTCGAATGTTATTTAATCTTCTTTGGAGTTTAAAAATATTTGATGGAACATTTTATAAGTGTCAAATTTAAAGTTTATGAAAATATTATATTTATTTTATATAAGTGTTTTGGACTGGAAAAATGTTCACTATGTTGTATATAACTATATTTGTATTTGTGGTTGTTCTGGTATTTTTTAGAAAATGATTTGGATCATTTATATGGAGCCAAAGCCATTTCTGTAATTTCATAAATAATACTCCCTCCGTTCCAAAATACTTGTCGTGATTTTAGTATATATTTGACCTAAAACCACGACAAGTATTTTGGAACGGAGGCAGTAAAACCTATCCCTAACCTATTCTAACCCAACAGCCGACTGGCCCATTCCCTACCTATCGCCCGCGCGCGAGGCAGCAACTGCTCAGGCCCAACCGCAGTGTAGCAGCTGCAGCGCTAGCAGGCCGGCCCAACTGCCACTCGCGCATCAGCGCTGGCGTCACCCACCTGGCCCACTTGCCAGCCTCTCTTCCCTCCTCTGTTTGACCGACACCCCGACCCCACGTCCTTCTTCCACCTCTGCTCGATCTCCCTGTCTCGCACGACAGAGCCCATCGCCGCCGAATCAGGCTCCTCGTGATCTGCGCGATCCGAACCCCTCTCTCCAACCCATGGACACCGAGAGATACCTCTCGCTCCCCTCGTGCGATTCCCGTGCAAATCCCTCGAGGTAGAACTCGATTACGAGCGAACGGAGCACCCCATCTTCGCTACCCGAGCTCCCTTTTCCGGTCGATGTCGTCGTCAGTAAGCCGCCCCCTTCCCCCTCTGTTCATCCTCACAATCTCCTGGATGTGCCGCTTCTCCATGACCATATTCCCCCCTTCGTAGATCCTCTGATGCGAGCCCCAGCCACACTGATCTCGCCGGAGTTCCGCTCCTGAAGCTTCTGCTCGTCATGACAGCTTGAGGAAGCGCACGCCTCCACCGAGCACTCCACTGTCTCTGCCGCATCAAGCCTAACCCTCCGGACCTCTTTGCCGCCCGGAGGAGCGCAGGAGAAGTCACCAGGACCGATCCCGAAGCCACTGCCGTCTTCCTCTGTTTCTGGTGAGCGCGCGCGCACAGAACGGCCAATCCCGTGATGACATGTGGCATGCTACAGTAGGCGCTACAGAAAACGCTACAGTAATTTCAGAACAGATGTTTAAGTATTTTTTTTTTGTTTTTCCACATATTTCAGTCCAATTTTCGTTTAGCCACAACTTTCAATCCATGTATCCAAATTGAGTGATTCTTTTTTCCTACATGTTAATAATGACCTCTACCATCATGTAGAATCAATATTTCATTTGTTGAGACTTTTCAAAATTGACAAATTCATATTCAAATTTGGATCTTCATTCGATCATATCCCTCAAACCGCATATCCTTCCCAATTGATTCTTTTTGTCTATGAACACTTATGTCATATTCTTTCTGTTCATATCAAGTACACTTCAAATTTCAAATACTTTTGACATGTTTGAATTTAAATTCAATTCAAACTTTATCTCACTATAATTTGAGTTGTAGTGCTCCTATTCATTTAATTCCTTTTGCAAATGAACGCCTCTGGCATATGCTTTATGTTCAACAACATGTCTGTTGTTTTCCCATCACTTTGACCCTGATTCGTATTATATCAAATATAAGCTTATAAAGCAATATTTTGTTGTTCATTAACTCTTTCGAATTCATTCCTTCACCTTGTCACATTATAGCACCACCGAGACCCACATTATAACGACAAGCCTGTATGTTATTCTTGTTCACCTTGCCATATTTGTTTTGTTGTTCTTTTGGTTCTTCTATACGGCATGGTTATTTATTTGAGTCCTTTCTTTGCGATAGATTGCTCGGAGCGTGACGAGTAGAATCATCAGGAATTGTGAGTGTGAAGAACTTCATCAAACGTACCAGGCAAGTTACACCTTGATCATCCTTCATCCTATTTTTTTTGTGCATGTAGTTATATATCACAATACCATATTATGCATGTGTAGGAAGATCATGGTAGTATGTTATTGCTACCGAGTTTCAGCTTAGTATGGCCTTATTTGTAGACCATGGTAGTGTATTCTTGCTATGCTATGTAGACGGGGATTGGTTCGTGTGTTCATTGAGCTTATGGAGGATTATATATATAACTAAATTGAGTAGTAATTAAGGACTTAATTCACCTCTGGGCGGAAGTGGTATTGCTTGGTGTTGAGGGAAGACATCATGGGGTCTTGCACCTTTTCTAAGGCCATGCGCCCATGAGAGTGCACCCTAAGTGGAATGCCGCCCAGGTTCAAAAAGATCAGATAGACTTAGTGACTAGTAGCTTCCATGTGCGGCCACTAGCTATATGGGCTATGTCTTAGTTGATCAGTTGTTGGAACCCTTGCCCAGGCAGTGTCGACAGATGTAGCATATATAGGTGGGATGTGGCCGTCAGGTGGTTAAGGGAACCTCTTCTGAAAGACTTCGTCTCAATCTTCGGATTGGGTCCAGTGGGTAAAGCGTACTATACTCTACACAGTATTAAAACTAATCATGATTAGTCGTGCCCCTGGTTATGAGCAAATTTGAGCCACTATGCCATTACAGTTGTTGGATGATCTTGACAGATGATACCTTAATAAAATTTGTGTGGGAAATTTAATAATGGGAATAGGTTGGTATTGGATTGCCTAATTCAACCATATGTATTCAATTGCACCAAGACATAAATAAAATTTGACTATTTTATTATGTAGTTATCAGGGAAAAACTAGCTTTCTACAAAAAAACCACTACACAATCCTCTTGATATACCTTGCATATAGTTGTAGGTCTGTTATATCATTTCCTATGTGACTTGCCAATACATTCAAAGTACTGACCCTTCGTAGCTGCAACGTTTCATGCTGTAGATTTTATACGACGAGTGAGTGATACGATGACTATACTCGACATTTGCATGTGGTGTTGATGGTTTCCCTGAAGATTTTATTTGATTTTCCGCCGTATTTTTGTTATGAGCTAGCCTTGAGCTACGCAGGTATGTAATATTTTAGTTCTGGATCTATGATGTAATATTATGACATGTGGTTTATTCTTGATATTACATCTTGTACCGTGTGTGCTAGCTATCGATCCAGGGATCTGCACAGTGAGCACAAAGACATTGAATCTTATTAGGTTTAGGTCGTTACAGATGGTATCAGAGCTCATGTTGATTGTAGGTCGTAACCTTTAGAATGGACTAGGAAAAGCCATAGGAACAAGATTAATTTTCACTTCTTGATCACTTACTATCATACTCGTAATTCTCATCTACCATTCATATTCTAAACTTCTCGTCTTGTCTTAAAGTAGCTGTCCATCCTATAGTAACCCCATGCACCCCTGTCACTGAGGATGTATTGTTTGCGAAGAAATGCTACAACGAGGAGTGAAGGAATTCAAGAAAGAAGTAATTTTGCGCGACTCAAGAAGGACTAACTTTTAGATTGCTAGATGATCTTCATAGTAAATTTATATGAGAAGGGCAAAGCTTAGATTCAGACCACCACTACTGATTTTAGTTCGATAAACGATTCACGGTAGTATGATGAGATCATATCTCTTGTGGATATGACCTTACCTGTAGGATTTGCTTGTGTGGTGTGACTTTTGAGCTTTTATTGATTGATGTTGTGTGATGTGCTTTGTGATTTATTTTGCGAGTAGAATAAGTTTGCGTTGTTATAGACCCCTACCTATTTATATGCTTCAAGATTCAAGAATAGCAAGCTACGAGAAGACTTGGTGTTATGAAGATTTCTTTGTTGATGCAAGATAGAAGCTACCTTCATTGAAGACCTTGAAGATAGAAGATTTATGTGACGCCCCCAATTTGACCGTACACTAATCATACACGCAAACATGTACGATCAAGATCAGGGACTCACGGGAAGATATCACAACACAACTCTACAAATAAAATAAGTCATATGAGCATCATATTACAAGCCAGGGGCCTCGAAGGCTCGAATACAAGAGCTCGATCGTAGACGAGTCAGCGGAAGCAACAATATCTGAGTACATACACAAGTTAAACAAGTTTGCCTTAGGAAGGCTAGCACAAACTGGGATACATATCGAAAGAGGCGCAGGCCTTCTGCCTGGGATCCTCCTAAACTACTCTTGGTCGTCGACAGCGGGCTGCACGTAGCAGTAGGCACCTCTAGTGTAGTAGGATTCGTCGTCGACGGTGGCGTCTGGCTCCTGGACTCCATCGTCTGGTCGCAGTAATCGAGTATAGGAAAGGGGAAAAGGGGGAGCAAAACAACCGTGAGTACGCATCCAAAGTACTCGCAAGCAAGGAGCTACACTACATATGTATGCATTGGTATCAAATGGAATGAGGGTATCATATGTGGACTGAACTTCAGAATGCCGGAATAAGAGGGGGATAGCTAGTCCTTACCGAAGACTACGCTTCTGGCCACCTCCATCTTGCAGTATGCAGAAGAGAGTAGATGGTAAGTTCACCAAGTAGCATCGTGTAGCAATATCCTACCCGGCAATCCTCTCCTCGTCGCCCTGTTAGAGAGCGACCACCGGGTTGTATCTGGCACTTGGAAGGGTGTGTTTTATTAAGTATTCGGTTCTAGTTGTCATAAGGTCAAGGTACAACTCCAATCGTCCTGTTACCGAAGATCACGACTATTCTAATAGATTAACTTCCCTGCAGGGGTGCACCACATTTTCCAACACGCTCGACCCCCTTTGTCCGGACACACTTTTCTGGGTCATGCCCAGCCTCGAAAGATCAACACGTCGCTGCCCTACCTAGGCACAACAGAGAGGTCAGCACGCCGGTCTAAATCCTATGGCGCAGGGGTCTGGGCCCATCGCCCATTGCACACCTACACATTGCGTACGCGGCCGGAAGCAGACCTAGCCCCCTTAATACAAGCGCGAGCTTACGGTCCAATGCGGCGCGCGCCGCTCAGTCGCTGACGTCACGAAGGCTTCGGCTGGTACCATGACGTTGAGTGCCCATAACTGTCCCCGCGTAGATGGTTAGTGTGTATAGGCCAGTGGCCAGACTCAGATCAAATACCAAGATCTCGTTAAGCGTGTTATCTTGAAGTCACCGCGAACGCCGACAAGGGCCAGGCCCACCTCTCTCCTAGGTGGTCTCAACCTTCCCTGTCGCTCCGCCTCAAAGTAACAGTCGGGGGCCGTCGGGAACTCAGGCCCACCACTACCTGGATGGAGCCACCTGCCCCATCAGCCCCCACATCAGAATCACTTGCGGGTACACAATGAGCCGACCGACTTTAGTCACCACCTGTAAAGTATGTATGTATATATGTATGTATTTACCCGTGATCAACACCCACGTGATCACGGCCCGATAGTATAGGATGGCAGACTGACAAGAATGTAGGGCCACTGATGATAATATAGCATCTATACTAAGTATTTAGGATTGCAGGTAAGGTATCAACAGTTGTAGCAACAATGACAGGCTATGCATCAGAATAGGATTAACGGAAAGCAGTAACATGCTACACTACTCTAATGCAAGCAGTATAGAGGAGAGTAGGCGATATCTGGTGATCAGGGGGGGGGGGGCTTGCCTGGTTGCTCTGGCAAGAGAGAGGGATCGTCAACAGCGTAGTCGAACTGGGTAGCAGCAGCGTCGGTCTTGGTGTCTAGCGAGAGAAGAGGGGGAAGAAACAATAAATATTAAGCAAACAGATGCATAGCGATGCATGACATGACAAGTAGCGGTGTTAGGGGTGCCCTAACACGGTAAGAGGTGGTACCGGTGAAGGGGGGAAACATACGGGAAAATATCCCCGGTGTTTCGCGTTTTCGGACAAACGAACCGAAGGGGGAAAGTTGCATGTTCGCTATGCTAGGGATGCGTGGTGGACGAACGGGCTGCGTATCCGGATTCGTCTCGTCGTTCTGAGCAACTTTCATGTACAAAGTTTTCATCCGAGCTACGGTTTATTTTATATTAATTTTAAAAGAATTAAATCATTTTAGGATTTATTTAATTATTTTAATTCAACATTATCCAGAATAGTGTTTGCTGACGTCAGCATGACATCAGCAGTTGACCTGGTCAACCTGATAGGTGGGTCCCACCTGTCAGTGAAACATTTAATTATCCAGTTTAATTAACCTAATCAGGATTAATTAGGGGGTGGGCCCCACTGTCATTGACCACTTAATTACTAACAGTAGTTAGTTTAATTAGTTATTTGGTTAATGTTAATTATGATTAATTAGTTTAATTACTTGTTTAGTTTAATTAATCAAGATTAATTAATTAATTAATTAATTAATATGTTGTTATTATTATTAATTACTTATTATTTATTATATTTTTTTAATTCTCTTTTTAAAAAAATCGTTTTGGGCGTGGGCCCCGTTCGTCATAGGCCTAGGGGGCTTGCGGGCGAATGGGCGCGCGGGCACAGGGGTGCTGCGGGGCGCCCATTAGCGGGCGGAGCCCATGAGCCGGCGCAGCAGGGCGCCGGCGGCCACGGCGCCAACCAGGGGAGACGCCGGTCGCGGCGGCCGGAGCGGCCGGAGACGGGGCGTCGACGGAGAGGAGTGTCCGCGGGCGTGGGCCAGCCGCAACGGAGGCCGGCCGGCGAGCAGAGGCAAGGCCGCGGGTGTGCGGGCGGTCACTGGAGAAGGACGGGAGGGCGTTGGGGCTGGAGTAGCTGGAGCGGGGCGGCGGGCGCGACAGCGGCCACGACATCGAATCGGGAAGGCGCGGGCCTTGCGTGAGGAGCCGTGCAAGGAGCAAAGCAGCGCGGTCGGCGGGCACAGGCCAGGCGGGGCGATGGCGAGGCAAACAAGGGGAAGGGGACGGCAGCCGCGGCTGTGCAGAGCAGCGGTAGATAGGACCCGAGGGCGAGCGGCGGCAGCAGCAGAGCCGAGCGGAGGGCACGGCCGACAGCGGCGCTGGCGCGGGCGGTCTGCGCACGACGTGGGCGTGGTGAGCGCGGGGCGAGGGAGAGAGGAGAGGTTGGGGCCTCACCGCGTGGGCGTAGGGACTATGGCAGCGGGTGACGAGGGGGAGGACGGGGACGCGCGACGAGGTGGCGGTGACGAGGGTGATGGCGTCAGGTCGGCGATGAGGCAAAGCTGCGTCTTCAAGCGAGCGTCGCACGAGGGAGAGGAGGGGGCGAGGAGACAACAGCGACGGCAGGCGGTGGTGCGGTCGAGACGTCGGGCGCGGCGAGCACGGCGGGGCCGAGGTGGCGCTGGAGGAGGTGAGCGAGGACGCAGGCGTGGCATCGGGCGCCGCTCGATCCCGATTCAAAATGGGGGGAGTGCGAGGGAGAAGTGGGGTTTGTGGGTTAGGGTTTCTGGGGGTGGGGTGGTTAGTAGGTCGCGGGTTGGACCGGCTGGCCAGTTGGGCCGCATGGGTGGCCTGCTGGGCCGAAGCCCAGTGGTGGGGTGGGGTGCTTCCTCTTTTGTTTTTTTAGTTTTGTTTTTCTTTACTGTTTTATTATTTTTATTATTTTCTGTTTTATTCTAGATACACCTAAATTTTAGTTTAGTAAAATATGATAACAACTCCTAAAATAATGTTTCTGGACCACCCACTGACATAAAAGTTTTACCCCGTAACAAATTACTTTTGAGTTTTATTATTTGAAAAGAGGAATTTACTTAATTGTTTTTGTTACCATTTAAATCACTTTAGACTATTAAAGCATTATATAAAATTATGGTTTCTTCACCATAATTACCTATGCATTAATTGGCACAACCCGAACATTTTAGTTTTAAAGTTTGAAAACTTTTGTTGTTTGCCTTGATTTGAATTTGTATTTGGAATCGGTTTTTTGAACTAGCCCGAGATCTACTACAGTGACTGAGGTGACATGGCATCATTAACGAGGGATTACTGTAGCCTAATTATCCGGGCGTCACAATTCTCCTCCATTACAAGAAATCTCGTCCCGAGATTTAGGAGTGCGAGTAAGGGGGAAGAGATTAGGTTACAAGATTCTAACGGATCTTCTCGGTTGTGGTTGCTCTTCTCGAAGTAGTTGACCGCTTCCGTTGATGTCGTCATTCCTTAGCTTCGGGTTATCAGGATAAGTCATCAGCCTTTCTTGGTGAACTCCATCGTACTTATTAATAAGAAAGGGGCAGCCTGACAACGATAGAATGCTATCAGGGGAAATCATCTGGGGTTTATCCCATGAACGATCACACGAGTAACTCTCGAATTGCTCAAATGGAACACATCGAGAGCCGAGCAAGAAGGTACGGTAAGAAGTTTCAAGTGGCTAGCCAATCGTTCGTTGCCTAAAACAGAGTGCGAAAGGGTTTTAGAGCAACGTGAATAAGTATTATGTCTGATACCAGAATTGATGATTTCTTGGAAGGTGGCTCGTGAATTACATACGAAACCAAGCATGAGGAATAGCCTTTAGGAGTTGGGGTGTACAGGAGAGTCAGGTTTCGATCCTGGGACTTGTGGGTTATGGGCCCACCATGTGGGTTGAAAGTAGGAGGAGCGGTGACATCTTGCATGGTCATGATAGCAAGGCATGTCAGGGGGTAGCCTGCCAGTTATGTCGGCAACAACGTCGGTACCAAGGGCGAGGGACGAAGAGAACCATCTTCCTGCTCGTTGAACGAGGCGGACCAATAGGTAGAGTTCTCGTCCATCGGTGGTTACCGGAATGTTATCAACAATATTAACAGGGTCTTACTGACAGAGTGGTTCAACGAGGTGTTGGGGAACGTAGCAGAATTTTAAAATTTTCCACGCATCACCAAGATCAATCTATGGAGTCATCTAGCAACGAGGGAGAGAGGATTGCATCTACATACCCTTGTAGATCACGCGCGGAAGCGTTCAAGAGAACGGGGTTGATGGAGTCGTACTCGTCGTGATCCAAATCACCGATGACCTAGCGCCGAACGGACGGCACCTCCGCGTTCAACACACATACGGTTGGGAATACGTCTCCTCCAACTTGATCCAGCAAGGGGGAAGGAGAGGTTGATGAAGATCCAGCAGCACGACGGCGTGGTGGTGGAAGCAACGGTGATCTCGGCAGGGCTTCGCCAAGCTCAAGGAGAGGGAGGAGTGTCACGGGAGGGAGAGGGAGGCGCCAGGGGCTAGGGTGCGGCTGCCCTCCCTCCCCCCCACTATATATAGGACCCCTAGGGGGGCGCCGGCCCTAGGAGATGCAATCTCCAAGGGGGGCGGCGGCCAAGGGGGGTGGAGTGCCCCCCAAGCCAAGTGGGGCGCCCCCACCCCTAGGGTTTCCAACCCTAGGCGCAGGGGAGGCCCATGGGGGGCGCACCAGCCCACTAGGGGCTGGTTCCCCTCCCACTTCAGCCCATGGGGCCCTCCGGGATAGGTGGCCCCACCCGGTGGACCCCCGGGACCCTTCCGGTGGTCCCGGTACAATACCGATTACCCCCGAAACCTTCCCGATGGCCGAAACTTGACTTCCTATATATAAATCTTCACCTCCGGACCATTCCGAAACTCCTCGTGACGTCCGGGATCTCATCCGGGACTCCGAACAACTTTCGTGTTACCGTATGCTAATATCTCAACAACCCTAGCGTCACCGAACCTTAAGTGTGTAGACCCTACGGGTTCGGGAGACACGCAGACATGACCGAGACGACTCTACGGTCAATAACCAACAGCGGGATCTGGATACCCATATTGGATCCCACATTCTCCTAGATGATCTCATCGGATGAACCACGATGTCGAGGATTCAATCAATCCCGTATACAATTCCCTTTGTCAATCGGTACGTTACTTGCCCGAGACTCGATCGTCGGTATCCCAATACCTCGTTCAATCTCGTTACCGGCAAGTCACTTTACTCGTACCGTAATGCATGATCCCGTGATCAACCACTTGGTCACATTGAGCTCATTATGATGATGCATTACCGAGTGGGCCCAGAGATACCTCTCCGTCATACGGAGTGACAAATCCCAGTCTCGATTCGTGCCAACCCAACAGACACTTTCGGAGATACCTGTAGTGTACCTTTATAGTCACCCAGTTACGTTGTGACGTTTGGCACACCCAAAGCACTCCTACGGTATCCGGGAGTTGCACAATCTCATGGTCTAAGGAAATGATACTTGACATTCGGAAAAGCTATAGCAAACGAACTACACGATCTTTGAGCTATGCTTAGGATTGGGTCTTGTCCATCACATCATTCTCCTAATGATGTGATCCCGTTATCAATGACATCCAATGTCCATAGTCAGGAAACCATGACTATCTTTTGATCAACGAGCTAGTCAACTAGAGGCTCACTAGGGACGTGTTGTGGTCTATGTATTCACACATGTATTACGATTTCCGGATAACACAATTATATCATGAACAATAGACAATTATCATGAACAAAGAAATATAATAATAACCATTTTATTATTGCCTCTAGGGCATATTTCCAACAGTCTCCCACTTGCACTAGAGTCAATAGTCTAGTTACATTGTGATGAATCGAACACCCATGCAGTTCTGGTGTTGATCATGTTTTGCTCTAGGGAGAGGTTTAGTCAACGGATCTGCCACATTCAGGTCCGTATGTACTTTACAAATATCTATGTCTCCATTTTGAACACTTTCACGAATGGAGTTGAAGCGACGCTTGATATGCCTGGTCTTCCTGTGAAACCTGGGCTCCTTGGCAAGGGCAATAGCTCCAGTGTTGTCACAGAAGAGAGTCATCGGGCCCGACGCATTGGGTATGACTCCTAGGTCGGTAATGAACTCCTTCACCCAGATTGCTTCTTGTGCTGCCTCCGAGGCTGCCATGTACTCCGCTTCACATGTAGATCCCGCCACAACGCTTTGCTTGCAACTGCACCAGCTTACTGCCCCACCATTCAAAATATACACGTATCCGGTTTGTGACTTAGAGTCATCCAGATCTGTGTCGAAGCTAGCATCGACGTAACCCTTTACGACGAGCTCTTCGTCACCTCCATAAACGAGAAACATATCCTTAGTCCTCTTCAGGTACTTCAGGATATTCTTGACCGCTGTCCAGTGTTCCATGCCGGGATTACTTTGGTACCTTCCTACCAAACTTACGGCAAGGTTTACATCAGGTCTGGTACACAGCATAGCATACATGATAGACCCTATGGCCGAGGCATAGGGGACGACACTCATCTTTTCTCTATCTTCTGCCGTGGTCGGGCATTGAGCCGTGCTCAATCTCGTACCTTGCAATACAGGCAAGAACCCCTTCTTTGACTGATCCATTTTGAACTTCTTCAATATCTTGTCAAGGTACGTACTCTGTGAAAGACCAATGAGGCGTCTCGATCTATCTCTATAGATCTTGATGCCTAATATATAAGCAGCTTCTCCAAGATCCTTCATTGAAAAACACTTGTTCAAGTAGGCCTTTATGCTTTCCAAGAATTCTATATCATTTCCCATCAACAGTATGTCATCCACATACAATATGAGAAATGCTACAGAGCTCCCACTCACTTTCTTGTAAATGCAGGCTTCTCCATAAGTCTGCGTAAACCCAAACGCTTTGATCATCTCATCAAAACGAATGTTCCAACTCCGAGATGCTTGCACCAGCCCATAGATCGAGCGTTGGAGCTTGCACACCTTGTCAGCATTCTTAGGATCGACAAAACCTTCCGGCTGCATCATATACAATTCTTCCTTAAGGAAACCATTAAGGAATGCCGTTTTGACGTCCATTTGCCATATCTCATAATCATAGAATGCGGCAATTGCTAACATGATTCGGACGGACTTCAGCTTCGCTACGGGTGAGAAAGTCTCATCGTAGTCAACCCCTTGAACTTGTCGATAACCCTTAGCGACAAGCCGAGCTTTATAGATGGTTACATTACCATCCGCGTCTGTCTTCTTCTTAAAGATCCATTTATTTTCTATGGCTCGCCGATCATCGGGCAAGTCAGTCAAAGTCCATACTTCGTTTTCATACATGGATCCTATCTCGGATTTCATGGCTTCCAGCCATTTGTCGGAATCTGGGCCCGCCATCGCTTCTTCATAGTTCGAAGGTTCACCGTTGTCTAACAACATGATTTCCAAGACAGGGTTGCCGTACCACTCTGGTGCGGAACGTGTCCTTGTGGACCTACGAAGTTCAGTAGCAACTTGATCTGAAGTTTCATGATCATCATCATTAACTTCCTCTCTAGTCGGTGCAGGCACCTCAGGAACAATTTCCTTGAGCTGCGCCACTTACCGGTTCAAGAGGTAATACTTCATCAAGTTCTACTTTCCTCCCACTTATTTCTTTTGAGAGAAACTCTTTCTCTAGAAAGGATCCATTCTTGGCAACAAAGATCTTGCCTTCGGATCTGAGGTAGAAGGTATACCCAATAGTTTCTTTAGGGTATCCTATGAAGACGCATTTTTCCGACTTGGGTTCGAGCTTTTCAGGTTGAAGTTTCTTGACATAAGCATCGCATCCCCAAACTTTTAGAAACGACAGCTTAGGTTTCTTCCCAAACCATAATTCATACGGTGTCGTCTCAACGGATTTCGACGGAGCCCTATTTAAAGTGAATGCGGCAGTCTCTAAAGCATAGCCCCAAAATGACAGCGGTAAATCGGTAAGAGACATCATAGATCGCACCATATCCAATAGAGTGCGATTACGACGTTCGGACACACCATTACGCTGAGGTGTTCCAGGCGGCGTGAGTTGTGAAACTATTCCACATTTCCTTAAGTGTGTGCCAAATTCGTGACTCAAGTATTCTCCCCCACGATCTGATCGCAAGAACTTGATTTTTCTGTCACGTTGATTCTCAACCTCACTCTGAAATTCCTTGAACTTTTCAAAGGTCTCAGACTTGTGTTTCATTAAGTAGACATACCCATATCTACTCAAGTCATCAGTGAGGGTGAGAACATAACGATAGCCACCGCGAGCCTCAACACTCATTGGACCGCACACATCAGTATGTATGATTTCCAATAAGTTGGTTGCTCGCTCCATTGTTCCTGAGAACGGAGTCTTGGTCATTTTACCCATGAGGCATGGTTCGCACGTGTCAAATGATTCGTAATCAAGAGACTCCAAAAGTCCATCTGCATGGAGCTTCTTCATGCGTTTGACACCTATGTGACCAAGGCGGCAGTGCCACAAGTATGTGGGACTATCATTATCAACCTTACATCTTTTGGTATTCACACTATGAATATGTGTAACATTACGCTCGAGATTCATTAAGAATAAACCATTCACCAGCGGAGCATGACCATAAAACATATCTCTCATATAAATAGAACAACCATTATTCTCGGATTTAAATGAGTAGCCATCTCGAATTAAACGAGATCCTGATACAATGTTCATGCTCAAAGCTGGCACTAAATAACAATTATTGAGGTTTAAAACTAATCCCGTAGGTAAATGTAGAGGTAGCGTGCCGACGGCGATCACATCGACCTTGGAACCATTCCCGACGCGCATCGTCACCTCGTCCTTCGCCAGTCTCCGCTTATTCCGCAGCTCCTGCTTTGAGTTACAAATGTGAGCAACCGCACCGGTATCAAATACCCAGGAGCTACTACGAGTACTGGTAAGGTACACATCAATTACATGTATATCACATATACCTTTAGTGTTGCCGGCCTTCTTGTCCGCTAAGTATTTGGGGCAGTTCCGCTTCCAGTGACCACTTCCCTTGCAATAAAAACACTCAGTCTCGGGCTTGGGTCCATTCTTTGGCTTCTTCCCGGCAGCTTGCTTACCGGGCGCGGCAACTCCCTTGCCGTCCTTCTTGAAGTTCTTTTTACCCTTGCCTTTCTTGAACTTAGTGGTTTTATTCACCATCAACACTTGATGTTCCTTTTTGATTTCCACCTCCGCTGATTTCAGCATTGAATATACCTCAGGAATGGTCTTTTCCATCCCCTGCATATTGAAGTTCATCACAAAGCTCTTGTAGCTCGGTGGAAGCGACTGAAGGATTCTGTCAATGACCGCGTCATCCGGGAGATTAACTCCCAGCTGAGTCAAGCGGTTATGCAACCCAGACATTTTGAGTATGTGCTCACTGACAGAACTATTTTCCTCCATCTTACAACTGAAGAACTTGTCGGAGACTTCATATCTCTCGACCCGGGCATGAGCTTGGAAAACCATTTTCAGCTCTTCGAACATCTCATATGCTCCGTGTCGCTCAAAACGCTTTTGGAGCCCCGGTTCTAAGCTGTAAAGCATGCCGCACTGAACGAGGGAGTAATCATCAGCACGTGACTGCCAAGCGTTCATAACGTCTTGGTTCTCTGGGATGGGTGCGTCACCTAGCGGTGCTTCTAGGACATAATCTTTCTTGGCAGCTATGAGGATGATCCTCAGGTTCCGGACCCAGTCCGTATAGTTGCTGCCATCATCTTTCAGCTTGGTTTTCTCTAGGAACGCGTTGAAGTTGAGGGCAACATTAGCGTGGGCCATTTGATCTACAAGACATAGTGTAAAGATTTTAGACTAAGTTCATGATAATTAAGTTCATCTAATCAAATTATTCAATGAACTCCCACTCAGATAGACATCCCTCTAGTCATCTAAGTGAAACATGATCCGAGTCAACTAGGCCGTGTCCGATCATCACGTGAGACGGACTAGTCAACATCGGTGAACATCTTCATGTTGATCGTATCTTCTATACGACTCATGCTCGACCTTTCGGTCTTCCGTGTTCCGAGGCCATGTCTGTACATGCTAGGCTCGTCAAGTCAACCTAAGTGTATTGCGTGTGTAAATCTGGCTTACACCCGTTGTATTCGAACGTTAGAATCTATCACACCCGATCATCACGTGGTGCTTCGAAACAACGAACCTTCGCAACGGTGCACAGTTAGGGGGAACACTTTCTTGAAATTATTACGAGGGATCATCTTATTTAAGCTACCGTCGTTCTAAGCAAATAAGATGCAAAACATGATAAACATCACATGCAATCAAATAGTGACATGATATGGCCAATATCATTTGCTCCTTTTGATCTCCATCTTCGGGGCTTCATGATCATCGTTGTCACCGGCATGACACCATGATCTCCATCATCGTGTCTTCTTGAAGTTGTCTCGTCATCTATTACTTCTACTACTATGGCTAACGCTTTAGCAATAAAGTAAAGTAATTACATGACGTTTATGTTGACACGCAGGTCATAAATAAATTAAGACAACTCCTATGGCTCCTGCCAGTTGTCATACTCATCGACATGCAAGTCGTGATTCCTATTACAAGAACATGATCAATCTCATACATCACATATATCATTCATCACATCCTTTTGGCCATATCACATCACACGGCACATGCTGCAAAAACAAGTTAGACGTCCTCTAATTGTTGTTGCAAGTTTTTACGTGGCTGCTATAGGTTTCTAGCAAGAACGTTTCTTACCTACGCCAAAACCACAACGTGATATGCCAATTTCTATTTACCCTTCATAAGGACCCTTTTCATAGAATCCGATCCGACTAAAGTGGGAGAGACAGACACCCGCTAGCCACCTTATGCAACTAGTGCATGTCAATCGGTGGAACCAGTCTCACGTAAGCATACGTGTAAGGTCGGTCGGGGCCGCTTCATCCCATGATGCCGCCGAATCAAGATAAGACTAGTAACGGCAATCAAATTGACAATATCCATGCCCACAACTGCTTTGTGTTCTACTCGTGCATAGAAACTAGGCACAGACCTAGCTCATGATGCCACTGTTGGGGAACGTAGCAGAATTTTAAAATTTTCTACGCATCACCAAGATCAATCTATGGAGTCATCTAGCAACGAGGGAGAGAGGATTGCATCTACATACCCTTGTAGATCACGCGCGGAAGCGTTCAAGAGAACGGGGTTGATGGAGTCGTACTCGTCGTGATCCAAATCACCGATGACCTAGCGCCGAACGGACGGCACCTCCGCGTTCAACACACGTACGGTTGGGAAGACGTCTCCTCCAACTTGATCCAGCAAGGGGGAAGGAGAGGTTGATGAAGATCCAGCAGCACGACGGCGTGGTGGTGGAAGCAACGGTGATCTCGGCAGGGCTTCGCCAAGCTCAGGGAGAGGGAGGAGTGTCACGGGAGGGAGAGGGAGGCGCCAGGGGCTAGGGTGCGGCTGCCCTCCCTCCCACCCCCACTATTTATAGGACCCCTAGGGGGGGCGGCCCTAGGATATGCCATCTCCAAGGGGGGCGGCGGCCAAGGGGGGTGGAGTGGCCCCCAAGCCAAGTGGGGCGCCCCCACCCCTAGGGTTTCCAACCCTAGGCGCAGGGGAGGCCCATGGGGGGGCACCAGCCCACTAGGGGCTGGTTCCCCTCCCACTTCAGCCCATGGGGCCCTCCGGGATAGGTGGCCCCACCCGGTGGACCCCCGGGACCCTTCCGGTGGTCCCTGTACAATACCGATTACCCCGAAACCTTCCCGATGGCCGAAACTTGACTTCCTATATATAAACTTCACCTCCGGACCATTCAGAAACTCCTCGTGACATCCAGGATCTCATCCGGGACTCCGAACAACTTTCGGGTTACCGTATGCTAATATCTCAACAACCCTAGCGTCACCGAACCTTAAGTGTGTAGACCCTACGGGTTCGAGAGACACGCAGACATGACCGAGACGACTCTCCGGTCAATAACCAACAGCGGGATCTGGATAGCTATGTTGGCTCCCACATGCTCCTCGATGATCTCATCGGATGAACCACGATGTCGAGGATTCAATCAATCCCGTATACAATTCCCTTTGTCAATCGGTACGTTACTTGCCCGAGACTCGATCGTTGGTATCCAATACCTCGTTCAATCTCGTTACCGGCAAGTCACTTTACTCGTACCATAATGCATGATCCTATGATCAACCACTTGGTCACATTGAGCTCATTATGATGATGCTTTACCGAGTGGGCCCAGAGATACCTCTCCGTCATACGGAGTGACAAATCCCAGTCTCGATTCATGCCAACCCAACAGACACTTCCGGAGATACCTGTAGTGTACCTTTATAGTCACTCAGTTACGTTGTGACGTTTGGCACACCCAAAGCACTCCTACGGTATCCGGGAGTTGCACAATCTCATGGTCTAAGGAAATGATACTTGACATTCGGAAAAGCTATAGCAAACGAACTACACGATCTTTGAGCTATACTTAGGATTGGGTCTTGTCCATCACATCATTCTCCTAATGATGTGATCCCGTTATCAATGACATCCAATGTCCATAGTCAGGAAACCATGACTATCTTTTGATCAACGAGCTAGTCAACTAGAGGCTCACTAGGGACGTGTTGTGGTCTATGTATTCACACATGTATTACGATTTTCGGATAACACAATTATAGCATGAACAATAGACAATTATCATGAACAAAGAAATATAATAATAACCATTTTATTATTGCCTCTAGGGCATATTTCCAACACGAGGTGCTTACCTAAGCAGGAGAATATTACTACTTAGATCATACTGATCACCAGTAAGGTTAAACAAAACAATGGAAAGGAAAAGGTGATCATCAGATTAAACAGACAATGGAAAGGAAAATGTGTTTAAACACATGTTTTAGGGATATATCCTTCCCAAGGACAAGCAGAGCATGATATCCATGACAGGATAGAAAGTAGAAAACCATTTAGGTAAGGGGAGAGGAATTCCATGACATAACCCAAACAACAGTGTTTGGATAATGGACAAAGAAGATTTAGCATTGTTCTTCAAAATCTCTTATTGAAAATCAGAGTACCACCGACATGCTTCGAGATCGCATTGACAAGGTATTCAAGGAAAGGTCAGACCTTGATACACAAAGGATCCATCAGGAAAAACTTATTAAACAAGTCATTCAATCTCCTCATGGAAGAATGGTTAACCTTGCTAAAAAGGAAACTATAACAGCAGGTCCTCCAGCCAGGTGTGCTAGGCATGACATCACCTTACCGGGTCACATGAAGACCAATGTCATAACTCTTGGAAATATGTCCCAACCATCATATCTGACCGAGATTTAGATCCGATTGGTGTCAAATTACCTCAGACTCAGGATGCCTGAGAAGAAAAGGTGCAACACAAATTGATGAGATGACATTGTAAGATTCTCGAGAAATGAACTATGGAAGCGAGTTTCGAATCAAGAGTTCATCATTAAACCAAGGAGAGGACGAGGAGGTGAGACTGAGGGACTCAAGGACAATTCATCAAGATTTCTGACAAGATGGATTTCCACAATTATGTGAACAAGGAGATAACTTTTGTTGGATCAATGATACAATGATGTGTGCTTGAGGAAAACATACACAATTAAACATTGATTGAAAGGTGCACCCGAAATATGGGCTTAGGTATCATGATCAATGTTAGAATGGTGATTCGATAACCAATGGTCTAAGAATGAAATATCGACCATTAACTTGAAAGCAATAGGGTTGCTAGAAGTTTTGAAGTCGCACATCATAGTTCAATTGTCGGTTTTCCAGTTAGAAACAACACGGGGACCAAGGAGTGAACGGATATGGCAAGGAGTATCACCTGTATTAAGAATTCTTAAGAGGTGGTGAAATTCTCACGACATTCTTGTCATAAGAGATGGTAATACTCCAAGGTAAAGAACAAATGCTGGATAGAAAGGATCTCAAGGTATAACACGAAACACGAACACGTTTGTGTTTAACGGAACGTAATAAAGTGGTCGATGATAACACAAATCATCGAGGGTCGGGATGGTACTTCTCATCATGAATTCACTTGATATCCTATAAGGAGTCAAAATATTGATGATGATCACGACACATTTGTCGAGAGATTTCATGAAGATGTAATCGATCAGCGATGTCATCAAGTCAAAGGAATGATGAAGCGCAAGTTTATTGGAACCACGGGTACGACACAAACTCGGAATCAAGCTTGTTGTTCAAGGCGAAATGATATGATGAGGTAAGTCGACGTAAGCTTAGCTTATTGTCAAAAGATGTGGTCTGGTAATAAGGAACGGGTGGCAGAGTTAAAATTTAGCACGATAATGATATAGCCAATCAGGCTAGGAATGACTTGAAGGGTTATTAAACTCATAAGAAACAAAGATTACTTAGAGTTATTGGATCGGAGTGTGGAATCGATTCACTTATCGGTGTTCTCGAGTGACTATTAACACATAACC
Source organism: Triticum aestivum (assembly GCF_018294505.1). Lineage (NCBI taxonomy): Eukaryota > Viridiplantae > Streptophyta > Magnoliopsida > Poales > Poaceae > Triticum > Triticum aestivum. The sequence goes on from NC_057812.1 coordinate 412,579,586, forward strand.
CTGGGGGGCCATTGGATTCGGAGAGAATAATAGTTTATGAAGAACTCATAAGTTATGTAGTTCCGTGATATTCTCGAGATACCAGAGGGTATATGTCGGTGTCAAAACCGGCGGATCTCGGGTAGGGGGTCCCGAACTGTGCGTCTAAGGCGGATGGTAACAGGAGGCAGGGGACACGATGTTTTACCCAGGTTCGGGCCCTCTTGATGGAGGTAAAACCCTACGTCCTGCTTGATTAATATTGATGATATGGGTAGTACACGAGTAGATCTACCATGAGATCGGAGAGGCTAAACCCTAGAAGCTAGCCTATGGTATGATTGTATGTTGTAGTTGTTGTTCTACGGACTAAAACCCTCCGGTTTATATAGACACCGGAGAGGGTTAGGGTTACACAAGGTCGGTTACAAAGGAGGAGATATCCATATCCGCATTGCCTAGCTTGCCTTCCACGCCAAGTAGAGTCCCATCCGGACACGAGACGAAGTCTTCAATCTTGTATCTTCATAGTTCAACAGTCCGGCCAAAGGATATAATCCGGCTGTCCGGAGACCCCCTAATTCAGGACTCCCTCAGTAGCCCCTGAACCAGGCTTCAATGACGATGAGTCCGGCGCGCAGTATTGTCTTCGGCATTGCAAGGCGGGTTCCTCCTCCGGATATATCACAGAAGAATTTGAATACAAGGATAGTGTCCGACCCTGCAAAATAAGTTCCACATACCACCATAGAGAGAATAATATTTTCACCAAATCTTATTTGCTGACTTGTTTTGGCAACACGACATTATGCCATGGCCCGGTGATTATTCGAACCATTTCCTTTAACTAGCCCCGCACATAACGCGAGGCAGTTTTTTGTCACGTCTTGTCAAAGCAGAGATCGTGTCCCCCTATCACGGGATCAATACGGGCGTGGGTAACCCAACCGCGCCATCGATTACGGCGCTTGGGGGATAAGCGAGTTTTACCAGGCTAGTGGGGACGCTTAGTTTGGTCCGCCCATATAAAGGGATAAGGATTCACCTTTTCATCCACGCCTTCTTCCTCCTTTGCTCATCCGTTTTCGCACACTCGAGCTCTAGCGCCCAAGTCCGCACTTCCCACCTCAACCTTCTCCAACCATGTCCGGAGCGGGAGGCAGGTGGATGGTCTCCTCTGCCACGGAGGGAGACATCAAGAAGCTGAGGAGAGCCGGATACGTGCCCGACGACATCGCGCACCGGCTCCCAGATGAGGGGCAGCTCATCCCCACCCCTGGGCCCCATGAGAGGGTAGTGTTCCTCATACATTTCCTCCGCGGACTGGGATTCCCTCTCCACCCATTCGTCCGGGGGCTCATGTTCTACTACGGCCTGGATTTCCACGATCTGGCCCCGAACTTCATCCTCAACATCTCGGCGTTTATCGTCGTGTGCGAGGCCTTCCTCCGCATCAAGCCCCACTTCGGCTTATGGCTAAAGACCTTCAATGTCAAGCCGAAGGTTTGGGGCGGCCGCCAGGCGGAGTGTGGAGGCGCCATGGTGGGCAAGATGCCCAACGTTACATGGCTCGAGGGCTCCTTTGTGGAAACCATAAAGGGGTGGCAATCGGGGTGGTTCTACATCACCGAGCCGCGTGACCCTGCATGGGCAGCGGCCCCCGAGTTCCAATCTGGCATCCCCACGCGGCTCACCTCCTAGAAAGAGAAGGGCCTGTCCTGGGGTAGTTCGGGAGAGCTGACCGGACTCCAAACATGTATTCAAAACATGGTGAAAAAGAAGCTCAAACTCGTGAACGTAGTCCAGGTCATGCTCCACCACCGGATCCTCCCGTGCCAACAACGGGACTTCAACTTGTGGGAGTTTGACCTGGCGCAGCACCGAACTCTGAACAGGCTCTTCGACACAACTCACGAAGATGCCTGGAGGGTGCTGTTCAAAAGCGCCGAGGTCCCCCCTCCCATTACTGAGGATCGCAGATTCAGCGCGAAGCGCCAAGCCAGTGAGGTAAGCTGCTTTACCTTTCACATGATACTTATTTTTTATAGATTGACTCCATGCGGGATCTAAACTCCCGTACCTTTGACAGGACTGGCAGGAGATGGCCGGACATATCGATTGTCCGGCTCCTTTACCCGAAGGCCCAGCAGACGCTCTTCTAGCGAAGATGCTGACTCCGGCTCCTTATACGGTGCCGGAGAAGACCAGGAAGGCCAAGGGAACCTGAAAGAGTTCCCGACGCCAGGCGTCGTCGGACTCACCGTCCGATGACTCTGTGGCGCACTCCTCCCCCGAAGACGAGGAAGAAGAAGAAGATGCTCCCCCTCCAGTTGGGGGAGATAAGAAAAGGAAGGCCGCCCCAACTGAGGGGGCCGAGGGGTCCAAGAAGGGGAGAACTCTCCTTCCGGACTACTCTACCACCGCTGTCGACGGCGAAGACGAGTGGCTGCCCAGGGCCAAGCCCTTGGGGAAGTCGTAAGTATTCAGATACCAGAGTAACTCGTAGCATTCCTTTGGCGCACTACTTTCCCTAACGCTGAACATGATTATGCAGGCCACCACGAGCCAGTATCGATGTATCATCGGACGGCTCCCTGGGCTCGTCGGACATGGATAGCGATCCAGTCCCAACTGCCACCTCCCCTCATCCTGTGGACGACGCCGAGGTGCTGTCTCACAAGGCACCGGGTCGAGGGGAGACAGTCCCGGAGGCGCCTCAAGGCGGCCTCCCGGACTCCGGGAGCCGAGGGGACAAAGCCCCTGAGAGCTCTGAGTTCGGCCCTCAGCCGAACACCGGCCCGGAACCTCGAGTGGTTCCGGGCTCGGGCAGGCGGCCTCCTTCTAAGAGGGGCAAGACGCCTATGCCGGTGACCTCTGTCCATCCAGAGGCACCGGACAATCTGCTGGAAGCGCTTCGCGGCGCTTCCATCGACGAGGAGCACCGTGCTATTATGAGTGCGGTGGTCCAGAAGGTCCAGTCCGCCAAGAGCGGATTGACTGAAGTCTGTGCCAGCCTTCTAACAGGCTTTGAGATAAGTGTTTTAAAATATAGGAAAAATATTACCGCATAGACAGTAGCCCCTGATGCTTTGTTCGGTGTTCACAAAGAAAAGCCGAACATAGGATCAAATAATATCGCAGGAGTCTAATATAAGTATGTCAATATGCGTATGCAGGCCTCGCTCCTAGCGTCCGCCGCACTGACTGCGGAGGTTGCCGTACTGAAGCAGGACCTCGAAGGGTCCAAGAAAGAGCTCGGCCTTGCCAAGAGGCAGCTCGAGGAGAACAAGGGTAAGTAATACCCTGTCTATAGATATGTATATATAAAAAAAGACGCGATTGCAAAATGACAGGATCATTGTATATCTGCCAGGGGCCACGACCGAGGTGGCGACCCTGAAGCAAGCGCTAACCAAGGCCGAAGATAAAGCAGCCAAGGAGCGCACCGAGCGGGAAAAGCAAGAGGCTTGGGTGGGCGAGGTGCAGCAAGAGCTCCAGGATCTCGTGACGAAGCACGAGGCGTTGGAGCTTGACTCGAAGACGCGAGAGTCTGAGCTTGCCGCGGCCCTCGAGAGCACGAAAAGTGCCAAGGCCGAAGCCCAAAAGGCCCTCCAGGAGATCGACGCGATGAAGAAGATAGCGGCGGGTAAGGCATTCTATATGTAGAGCAAGCATGTAAAAGTAAATTACCGATTACTTACCCGAATTCGGAGCTCTCCAGGAGCATTCGCAGATTTTCCCCGCAGCGTGTCGGATGTCGCACAGTTTTACCAGGCCGAGGAGGGAAGCTCAATGGAGAAGCTGTTCTGGTCTCAGTATACTGGGACCGAACACCCGATGCCTCTGAGCGACCAGCTAAAGCACCTGGTCGAGCTGCACAAGGCGGCCGAACAGGCCATGAAGGGCCTTATAGTCCGGCTGTGGCCTGGCGATGCCCTTTCGAACAGCTACTTCGGCCTGGTGAGGCGGTGTGGATGCCTGCCCACGGCTGGAGGTCGTCAAGCGGTCCGTCTGCATCGAAGGTGCACGTCGGGCTTTCGCCCATGTGAAGGTGCAGTGGGCCAAGCTAGACGCCGTGAAGCTGATCAAGGAAGGGCCGCCGCAGGGCAAGGAGCATCGCCCCCCTGAAATTTATTATGAGGGTGTCCTGAAGGGTGCCCGTCTTGTAGCGGACGAATATTCCAAGGATGTAATATTTGAGTAAACTTGCTCGTGTGATCCTGTATGATGAAAACTTGTTTCATATGCACTATGCAACGCTTGTGTGAATTTAAAATATTACCTTCTGTTTGGCCGTTTATCCAATCTGAGAGATGGCTAGTCCTCGGCTTCTGCCCCATGCCACGAGTGCTGGGGTGTTCGGGATAAACCTGAGCACTCTTGTTCCCATATTTGGGTCCTGCGAGGGTGGTGCTCAGCACAATGAACAAGGCAACCAGACTAATAATGCTTTATCACTCTCACTTAGCCATAGAATTCTATAATTTTAAATTTCGGCGAAGCCCCTGGTATTCGGAAGGCCGAATTCGGGGCGCGATACGCCTTTAAGCCGGACAGGGCGACCCCTCGCCCTAAGCGGCATAAGTCTTTAGGGACTCGAAAACCTCGCCGAACAGCGACCAGTCTCTCGCCTCATCATGTCAGTCAGTTTTAGCTTTCTCTACTGAGGTGCTAAGCCCGGCAGAACCGGGGCACAATCGCAGTAGTTCTCCTAGCGCTACCTTAGCCGATAGAGCGGAACGTAAGGTACCAAAACATAGGAGCCGGGCAAACCCAACATTTGACCAAAGACATGATTCGGAGCTGATGCATATAATGTTATAAGTTCGGGGTGCCGCACTTGTGAAAGTGTTCGGACTTTTCACACCATATTGTGGGGTATGTAACCTGGTGTATTGGTCATACCAAAGTGTACGGTTGCAAGGCGTCGTTAATGAACACATATATGTATAACAAGAATGCAATAATAGTCGTAATGTTATGCATTGTTTATTAAAAAGGTGCATTAAAGCAAAATGATACAGATGGTGCGATTAACAAAGAGTAGGACTATGTCCCTTCCAAGGGCAAGCTGAGGAATAGTATTAAATCAAATATTTTGCTCGTTATTGTAATCCACCTGGGAATTCCATGGTGTGACGTAGCTTTCTGCCTCCTTGGTTGCTGCATCATGTGTTCGGCAATAGTGCTGCCGGACAGGGTTTCCAGAGATTAAGGTCCTGAAAAAGAGAAAAATAACCAAACGGGAAGCCCCTAGTGCGGTTTAAGCCGCGTCTTGGGGCGTGCCACAGTGTGCCCCCTCCCCACCTGTGCCCATGGTATTTTTAATGTGTAATTATGTACGTGTGGCACGAGTTTCGCCGTTTGGTTGAGACTGGGGTGGGGGCCGCATTGCTACGCGAGCTCAGATCGCGCCAGGCGGTCGAGTTGCCGATTGCTCTAAGCGCGCTTGAAGGTGTTCGGGTCTTGGAATGCCGAACTGGTGGATTGCCTTGAGAGGCTGTTTTGCACTTCTGCTGCGAGGGTCGCAGTGTGCTCCTTTGTTCAGAGAGAGCGTTCTGTGTTTCCATTGACTGTAATAACCCCGCGAGGTCCTGGCATCTTGAGCTTGAGTATGCATAATGCGGTACCGCATTGATTCTCGCAAATGCGGTTCGCCCGAGCAGTGCATGATAACCACTGCGGAACGGGACTATATCGAAGATTAACTCTTCACTTCGGAAGTTATCCGGGGATCCGAAGACCACTTCCAGTGTAATTGAGCATGTGCAATGGGCCTCTATGCCTGGAATGACGCCTTTGAAGGTCGTTTTTGTGGGTTTGATCCTTGAGGGGTCTATACCCATTTTGCGCATTGTGTCCTAATAAAGTAGGTTCAGACTGCTGCCACCATCCATAAGGACTCGAGTGAGGTGAAATCCGTCAATGATTGGGTCCAGAACTAGTGCGGCGAATCCGCCATGACGGATACTAGTGGGATGGTCCCTGCGATCGAAAGTGATCGGATAGGAGGACCATGGGTTGAACTTTGGGGCGACTGGCTCCAACGCATATACGTCCCTGAGCGCACGGTTCCGCTCCCTCTTGGGGATGTGGGTTGCGTATATCATGTTCACCGTCCGCACTTGTGGGGGAAACCTCTTCTGTCCTCCGGTTCGTGGCTGCCGGGGCTCCTCCTCGTCATCGCTATGTGGCCCCTTGTCCTTGTTTTCGGCAATTAACTTGCAGGCCTGCTTGAACACCCAACAATCCCTGTTGGTGTGATTGGCTGGCTTTTCTGGGGTGTCGTGTATTTGACATGAGCGATCGAGTATACGGTCCAAGCTGGACGGACCCGGCGTACTTTGTTTGAATGTCCTTTTCCACTGACCGGGTTTAGAGCCTTTGAATCCGGCATTGACTGCCGTATCCTCGGTATTATTGCTGTTAATGCGGCGCTTATGTTTGTTGCGACGTGACCTGCTATTGCCGTCCTTGGTATCTGAAGTACCATGGTTCTTTGATATGTTATTACTGCGAGCCAGCCAACTGTCTTCTCCCGCACAAAAGTGGGTCATGAGTGTCGTGAGGGCTGCCATAGATTTCGGCTTTTCCTGACCAAGGTGTCGGGCTAGCCATTCGTCGCGGATGTTGTGTTTGAAAGCCGCTAGGGCCTCTACATCTGGACAGTCGACAATTTGATTTTTCTTTGTTAGGAACCGAGTCCAGAATTGCCTGGCCGATTCTTCTGGCTGCTGAATTATGTGGCTCAAGTCATCAGCATCCGGTGGCCGCACATAAGTGCCCTGAAAGTTGTCGAGGAATGCGGCTTCCAGATCTTTCCAACAGCTGATGGACTCGGCTGGCAAGCTGTTAAGCCAATGCCACACTGGTCCCTTGAGCTTTAGTGGGAGGTATTTGATGGCGTGTAAGTCATCACCGCGGGCCATGTGGATGTGGAGGAGGAAATCCTCGATCCATACTACGGGATCTGTTGTGCCGTCGCATGATTCAATATTTACTGGTTTGAAACCTTCTGGGATTTGATGATCCATTACTTCGTCTGTGAAGCATAAGGGGTGTGCGGCGCCTCTGTATTGGGCTATATCGCGACGCAACTCGAATGGGTCTTGTCCGCTGTGTTCGGCCCGGCCGGATTTGCTTTTACTGTATCCGGCGTGACGTTTATCGTCTCGCAGAGTGGTGCGCCCTCGTGATCCGTAGATCGATCTTGCATGCTTTGCTTTGTCCTCCAATATGTCTCGCAGGTCTGGCGTATCTCCCCATGCCTTTTTATTTGAATGGCGTCGGGGTGGAGGCTGAGTTTTTGGCTGGAATGCCTCTCTATCGCGGCCACGCGGTGGCCGATCAGCCGTATCATACGCTTCTTCCTCTAGTCGGGGTAGCAACCTGCACTTTGGGTAACTCTTGGAGGGGTGCTCGAGTTTATATTCCTCGGCCGTGAGGACTTCAGCCCATCTGTCAGCTAGTTGATCCTGATCAGCTTGAAGCTGTTGCTGCTTTTTATTAAGGCTATTTGCTGTGGCTATAAGCCGACGTTTGAAGCGCTCTTGTTCGACGGGATCCTCTGGCATAGTGAATTCATCGTCGCCGAGGCTTGCCTCGTCTTTGGAGGGGGGCATGTAATTATCATCCTCCTCTTCTCCATCTGCCGCTCTCTCAGGAGGGCTGGCTCCTCCATCCTCCTGCTATAAATCTTGCCGGAGGGGATTGTTGTTATCTTCGGCACTATCCGGAGTATTATTATCTCTTGTGCCGGTATCACCACTTTTGCTTTGGCGGGACTTAGAGCGGCGCCGCTGTCGTCGGCGCTTGGGTTGCTTCTTGGAGGGGTCATCCTCCGCTATCTCGTCGCCATTGCCTTCTTTGGGTGTATCCACCATGTATATATCGTATGATGAGGTGGCTGTCCAGTGCCTTGTGGGCAGTGGTTCCTCTTCGCCTCCCGCATCGTCGTCCATACCGTCGATGTCTTCGGAGTCAAAGTCGAGCATGTCGGTTAAGTCATCGACAGTGGCTACTAAGTGGGTGGTGGGTGGGCCTCGAATTTCTTCGTCGTCCGCATCCCAGTCCTGCCAGACATAGTTTGGCCAGGATCCTCCTGACAAGGAGAGAGACCTTAATGAGTTCACTATGTCGCCAAAGGGCGAGTGCTGAAAAATATCTGCGGAGGTAAACTCCATGATCGGCGCCCAATCGGATTCGACAGGAACGGGCGCAGGCGGTTCGGAGTCCGTGGCCGGGGAAGGATCTGGCAATTTAACAGCACGGCTCTCGTGCAAGGTAAGGTCGATGTTTGGCTCGATCGCCGCTGAGGGTAAGGCCTCCATGGCGGGGTCTATCCACCCTTCCATGGATGGCGCAACTGGCTCCGAATTGAGGGTCGGAGCAGCTGCCTGTGCGATTTCCTGAACACTGTCTGATGGTAGAGCTAAATCATACTCATCACGACCGCGTGACGCACAAGGCAGAGGCTCGAATCCGTCGAAGATCAAGTCTCTGCGGACATCGGCCGTGTAGTTTAAGCTTCCAAACCTGACCTGGTGGCCAGGGGCGTAGCTTTCAATCTGCTCCAGATGGCCAAGCGAATTGGCCCGCAGTGCAAAGCCGCCGAACACAAAGCTCTGTCCGGGGAGGAAAGTCTCACCCTGGACTGCATCGCTATCGATGATAGTAGGAGCCATCAAGCCTAACGGCGACGACACAGAGGAACTCTCAATGAAAGCACCAATGTCGGTGTCAAAACCAGCGGATCTCGGGTAGGGGGTCCCGAACTGTGCGTCTAAGGCGGATGGTAACAGGAGGCAGGGGACACGATGTTTTACCCAGGTTCGGGCCCTCTTGATGGAGGTAAAACCCTATGTCCTGCTTGATTAATATTGGTTATATGGGTAGTACAAGAGTAGATCTACCACGAGATCGGAGAGGCTAAACCCTAAGCTAGCCTATGGTATGATTTTATGTTGTAGTTGTTGTTCTACGGACTAAAACCCTCCGGTTTATATAGACACCGGAGAGTGTTAGGGTTACACAAGGTCGGTTACAAAGGAGGAGATATCCATATCCGTATTGCCTAGCTTGCCTTCCACGCCAAGTAGAGTCCCATCCGGACACGAGATGAAGCCTTCAATCTTGTATCTTCATAGTCCAACAGTCCGGCCAAAGGATATAATCCGGTTGTCCGGAGACCCCCTAATCCAGGACTCCCTCAGTATACTCGAAGGTAGGACAGAATAGAGGTTGGATAGGTATATTGATCTGCAGAAGACAAGTACTTCAATTTGTTCGAGAAAAGGAATCAAGGAATATCAATATGGCCGAAACCATAGTTGCAAGGGATCCAATTCAAAGACACCGGAGGAATTATCCAACTAATTAAAAGTTTTTCAAGAAGCTTCCATGATAAGTTCCACATCGGGTCCATGGGCATGAACACAAAGTTCAAGGTCGAATCCCACTTCTCCAATGCATAACCTTTCAGTCACTTCTCATTTTCGAAGAAGTTGTAATGTTGAAATTTTATTTAGCAAAATACCAGAAGAGTATGACTCGTGAAAACTTTCGAGTTCACACATATTAAGGAAGGCATAGGTTCAACCCGTCAGGGTATCATGGAAACATATACCACAAGCTTCAATAGTAAATACCACCAGCTCGAAAACAGAGCATGGTTGAGAAAACAGAGGATACAACTTACCAAAGGCTTTATGTATTAGGGAAGGAATTTCCCGAGGTTTTCGTAAACGAAGGACACTGTCGGATGATAAATTCAGCAAAGGATCTGATGGTCCATAACTGTCAGTTCATCGAAGGAGCAACATTCTTGAAGTCCCGGTGACTCTGATTTTAAGGGTGGTAGTGCACCAGACTCTTGAAGGATCAATGGATATTCAAGTAGACCCCGACCCTGACCTTTTCTTTCTAGCCTCTTCGAATCTCGAGGACGAGATTCATTTTAAGGGTGGTAGATTTGTAACATCCCAAAATTTTAAATTTTGGAATGTAAATTATTTAAATAGAATTAATTTGAAACTTGCTTGCGTTGCTTGTTGTTAGTAAATTTTGACTAGGATTTGAAACTTTTGGAGTTTTATTGAATATTCAAACAAGAGGGAATAAAATGGCTTTCCCGAATATTCTTTTCGATCTTATTTTGAACCTTGAGAATATTCAAAAGTGTTTCAACTTGGACATGAGATGACATGACTTCCTCAAAAAAATTAATTAATAGAACAACTGAATATTCGTTCATTTGGATTTCAATATTTGAAAAATGCCAATCTTTACCTAATATTAAAGGACGGAGGCTTTCATAGTTCTCTATAGGCCATCCTTTTATATCCATTAATTTTATGTTAACCATTAAGATTGACGGCTGAGATTTAAAGGCTGTTCTACACAAAAACGAAAAAAATTGGACGCACAAAAGAAAAGAAAACCTTCACGCACTCGCTCTCATAACCGACTTGCTTGGTGCATCGTCCCAGCCCCACAAACCAAATTACCCAACACAAGTTTCTTGCTAATGTTAAGACATTATTTTATTTGACTGTTCTTATTGTCCACCCTCACGTCCAGGAATTATGTGTCATTCCCACCTCGCCCTGTTAAATCGATTCTCATCAGTTTATATCGTTTTGAAATTCGTTGTAACATCAACCAGCCGCCTCATGACACAAACAATGAGCTGAGAAAGAGAAAGGAAGCACAGGAAAATGAGAGAAAGGAAGCATGGTCGGTTCTGCATGCAGGCTCCTTGACACATGATGAAGACGCGACACAGTGGGTCTGGGCTCCTCGGACACAGCAGCGAGGACATGGTGACACGGCAAGGAGGAGACTCCGGGTTGCTCGGACAGATAGTGAGGCAAACACGCGACACGACAAGGATGAGACGTCAGGCTGCTTGGACACAGCGGCGATGACATGTTGATGCAGTCCTACACGCCAGAGTTGTAAGACAAGGACGAGACGCCGGGCTGCTCGGACACAGCGGCGAAGACAAGTTGATGCAGTCCTGCATGCCGGAGCGGTAGGCGGACACGACGACGACGAAGACATGTTGATGCAGTCCTGCACACCGGCCAGAGTTGTAAGCGGACTCAAACGAAACGAGAGGCTGCTCAGGTACAACGGCGAAGAGAAATTTGATGCTGCATGGTACAGTTGTAGGTGGACTCGGCAAGGACGAGACGTTGGGCTTGCTCGGACATGACGGTGAAGATACAGTACTGCGTGTCGGAGTCGTAGTCTGCTGTACAAATATTTGGTTGGCTGCCTAAACACGTTCAATCATTCTGCTACTCCAATTAATTTTCTCATCCATGCAAAGTGTCCCTTTACTTATTTTGCCTAAAAGTTCTTAATTAGAAAATAGTACATCAGGCGCTCAGGCTCACTTAGTTCATTAAAAATAGACAATTAGCTGCCTAGAATCATCTTATGTGCATAGATCGGTTGTGCCATCATAAGCATTTCTTTATCCAAAAATCCGACAGTACGAATGTGCATTCTCTGTGAAGAATTTTTACTTCGCTATTTTATGTGTGTATAGGCTTAAAAGAAAGAAAGCGGCGATTCGGTGCCCGAGCACAGATGCTCTTGAAATCTCGATCGCTCGCCCGTGACTTGGGATCCGGAATAATAGCTCTGACAGGGCATTAGAAAAAGGGCGATCCGCAATATACGGTAGGAAAGAGTGGCGGATTTGTGGGACCGCGGCGTAGGCCTGCGACGAAGTTCGGGCGTGGCCGTCCTGATCCGTCGACAGGACGTTGGCGAATTAACCGATCCTAGGATCAGATCGTTAGCGAAAAAGCTGAGCCGCTTTTCTTGGACGGGCGACCCTACCCACACCCCATTCTCTCTCCCGACGAACAAGGCGGCAGCGGCGGCGGCTCCTTCTCGCCCACAAGGAGAAAAAAGGATGCTGGGATGGAGTTCCTTCTCGACGCCGTCGACAGGAGAGTACACGCAGATCTACAATAAACCCCTGCCTGAAAAAAGAGGCTAACAAACGGCCATGCACGTCAGCCATTGCCGCCCCTTTTTAGGTTACCACTGATGGAGGAGTTCGTGGACAGCGTTGAGCAGCCATATCCGGTTCCTCTGGTGTTGATGCGGCCAAGCGAGGGCGCCTGCGGCGGGACTGTGAACTCAAAGGATGCTTCTGGATGCGGCCAGCAGGTCGTCGGTGACGAGCTAATCGGGAGGCATGGTGGAGACTGGAGCTCGCCGTCGTGCGGACGCATCTCCAACTAGGTCGGCGCAAACCACTGACAGAGTGGAACCGGAAGCGCCCTGATGGACAAAAAGGTCTGAATCCAACCCGTCCCTGCTTGAAAATTGTACTAGATAGACTAGGAAGATCAATCGGCGCATCTCTCCAGTTCAAAACTCGAAGGGCGCGGCGGAGGGCGCGGCGACGACGAGGCTACCAGAGGGCACCGCGGAGGGCGCGGCGGAGGGCGCGGCGACGACGGGGCTACCAGAGGCGGCCGGATCGCCGCCGTTGCTTCTTCACCCTTCCTCTGATGGATGCGTTCCGGCGCCTGTGATCCAACCAGCCTCTCCTAGTATCTTGGCGGCGGCGCCATCGGGAGGAACGGAGGAGAAGGGAGGGTCGAGTGGCGCTCGCGGTGATCTGCAGCCGGGTGGGATCGGACGAGAAGAGAGGAGTTTGATTCAATGGCGGACGAATTTTTCTGAAGGGATCAACTCCGCTGTCTGGATCGAAGGGCGACTTCGTTTCTCTCCACGTTCGAGATGGATGGTTCTCCTAGATTTGGACAATGACGTCCTCGCTGGCGACTATCTTCCCGATGGCGACAAGATTGAGGTTGGTTCTAGATTCATTCTTGATTTATATGATGTAGTTGTTTGTGAGTATATGCAGGTGGATGTTCAACTGAGATCACCGGAGGTGATCGATCTTTCGGAGCCTCTGGTTCATGCGAGACCGGGAGGGAGGTTTTGGGCGCTTATGGACAGTGACGACGAGGACCAGGTCGAGGGCGAAACACCTACGAAGGTAGCTGCCGGGGTGACCTTCGCCTCGCCGAGGGCTCGATCTTCACCGGAGTCTGATATCAAGACCAATCGGCGCATCTCTCCAGTTCAAAACTCGAAGCCGGGCATGAAGCCGTGGAGCGGTCCGATTCCAAAAATTCTGAGAAAAACGGTAACGTTGTCTGATTTCTTGCCGGATAACTGGACTCTTGTGACTCGGAAGAAGAAGAAGGGTCGGCGGCCGCCGGCGGCACTGAGGCCGGAGCCAGCGAGCGATCGTTCGTCCGTGATTAGGGCGGATCGGATCAGGCGTTTGAATTCTTTGTTGGGTACTGACGGGCTCGGAGTGGGCCACGGCACGGGCCTTTCTTCAACCGGAATGCCTGGTGCGATTGATTTGGCTAAGTGTGGGCCGGGATTAGCGGGGCTGGAGGCCCAGGCAAAACCGGTTTCTGGCGAGGGGACTGTCGATGCCTACGTGCATGAGATTGCGTCGGATCGTGAGCCATCACATGCACGATCGTCTCCCTGTCGAGGCGTTCTTCTCGCTAGGGTTCGCCGCCGTGGTCGGGTGGGATTTCCATCATCTGTTCGCGGTCGTGTCAGGCGAGACTCAGGGTCCTCTGATCTTGCGAAGTCGACTGCCGACGTCATGCCGCCCAAGGCCCCGCCGCCGGCCAAGGGACCGCCTCCGGCGAAGCCGCCTGCGAGGGCTGCGCCGGGGGGTCCGGCTGCGACTGTGCCTGCCTCGGCTGCGGCTTCGACACCGGCGCCGGCTGCGCCGGCTGTAGCCAGGGCTGCGGCGCCACCACAGCATGGGGCCACACAGCCGCCGCCGCAACGACCTTGGCCTAGGCAAATGGCTGCCGGCCGGGGAGGTGCTGCCAATGGTGTAGCCGGCCGGGGAGGTGCTGCCAATGGTGTAGCCGGCCGTGGATCGGGTGTGTTCGCGGGGGACAGCCGCAATCCTCCCCGTGGTCAGTGGGGAGATGATGGATACGACGCCTACGGTCAGGGTCTTCACCGAGGTTCGTCGTCCACCGGTGGTGGGCGAGGCTACGCTTGGACGGATCATGGTAATGCTGGCCGGGGCTTTCAAGGACCACCGGGGAACTTTGTTGAGGGTGCGGTTGGCCCGAGCCGCTTCCGTGGCCGCTTCCGTGGTGGGCGCGGTGGATATAGGCGCCCTCCACGTAACTTGCCCGGTGCCGCAGCCTCGGAAACTTCTGAGATGGTCACTGATGAGGCGGGTCTAACCCAGGCAGTGGTGGAGACGGTTAAGGCTCTCGCTGATGTGTCTGTACCGATGATAGCACAATCGGATGATGCGGAGTCTGATAAAGGTTCGGAGAAGGCCGGAGGTGACAAGTTGTCCAAGTGGGCGGCTAAGAAGAAAAAATTAGTCTGTTTCCGGTGCGGGGAGACGGGTCACTTCATGGTTGACTGCTCTGCTGAGTTATGTGATATTTGTCGGAAACCTAAGCATGTTGCGGCTGAGTGTCCGCTACTTCTCGGACCCAAACCGACACTTAATATCTACGGGCTCTGTTGCTCTGAGTTGATGTTCTTTGAGTCACCAAGTGTGGCTTCGGTGGCTCCTGTCGTTGAAACCTCATTCCCTGGGGTGGTTAAGGTGGTCACCGGACCGCTCACTGAAGCCCAGATTATTCAGCAGTTGCGGGAATTGGCTCCGGGGAATTTCAAATGGTCCTTGTTGAAACTTTCTGATAAGTCTTACAAAGTGGATTTCCCTTCTAAAGAGGATCAGAAGAGGATTCTCAAGTTTGGCATGAGTCGAGTTACTGGAACTAGCTTTGTGTTGCAGTTTGATGAGTGGAAAAAGAAGGAACCGCAGGGCACACCACTGACTCAGATCTGGGTTCGATTTTCGGGGGCACCTTCCGAGCCCTTGGATGATTTCTTTGTCACGTGGAGCTTGGGGTCCTTGCTCGGTAAGACGGAGCAGGTGGATATGCCTTTCACTTGTGCTCACGGTGTAGCTCGTTTGTTGATTAGCATGGCTAACATTCAGTTCTTGCCGGATGTGGTCAGATGGTGTTATGAGGGTATTGCCTACATGTTGAATGTAGAGTATGAGGACCCGGACTTGTTTCAGGATTTTGAGGAGCTGCTACCTATGGATACCTCTGAGGGGGGAGGTGCTTCTGGGAACCGTGGAGATGACGCACCCGGTGATGGTGACAGGGGTTCCAGGCATGTGGATTCGTCTAAGCCAGCAGAGTCTGCTCAGGGGAAAACATCGGTTTCGGCACCGTCCAACATGCTTCAGCTTGGCTCCGTAGGGGCTTTCTCTGCGCCCCTTCGTCTTTGGAATGATCGTGTGGAGTTGGATGATCCGTCTGAGCATGTGCCACCGGTGATTTCGGAGGTCTTGAGGGCTGAGGAAACGGACAAATTTTCTGCACAGGAGGTTGTTTCTCCTCCTTCATCGCCGATACCGCGGCTGGACATGACGACTCTTTTGGACGACTCGGCGGAGCTGGCCGGGAGTACGGTCAGGTCCTTCTCTGCTTTGCCGGTGATCGGTTCGTCGGGACTCAGGGCCAGCGCAGTAGTAACGACCACTCCGGAGGCTCGGCGGGCCTCGGATGGGTCTAGCGGGCAGGAGGCCCGCGCACCGCGCTCTCCTTCCTTGCCGGCATCAGAGGCGGCTACTGATCTTCTGGGAGGGTCGGCTGTTGGTCGCAGACCGGTGTCTTCACAGGCAAGTCCGGCCTCCCTGGCTAGGGAGGCGTCCTCACCTCTTCACGCCGCCGTTAGTGCGCCAGGGCAGGGGGTAGTCGGCTCACCGGCCCCCACTGTGTTAGGTGGGCTGGGTGGAGCCACTGCAGCTACTGCCTCCTCCTCGGTGCGCGGCGTGTGGGCTGCCCCGGAGCCAGCTGCTGGTGGGTCGCCTGTTGACGGGCTGCAGGCGGCGCCGCCGACTTCTTCTCCTGCGCTGGTGACGGCGACCCGGGGCGTCGCTGTGGGGGGAGGGGCAGGCGGTCTCTCCCCTTGCAGGGCTTCCTGCGAGGAGGTCATCGCCTTTGGTGGTATCCCGGACCCTGTCTCCCAGGGGAGGCGGATCAGCGGGAGGTTGCAGGAGCAGCCGGACGTCGATGACATTCAACTGCGGTGTGCTTTGAGGGCTGCCAAGTTGCAGGACGTCGAGACCACCACTGGTATGTCTGTTATTAAGTCAAATTCCATTTTGCATTTCACTGATAATGAAATCATCCATAATGCAAATCAACTAGGAATTTCACTTGGTAATAATGATCTTCAAATTGCTAAATCAGTTAACGACATTCTTGATTTGGAAGCTGAGCGTGCGGTAGATATGATTCGTCACATAGCTGCAGTTAAACCAATGAATGATTCGGAGATTGATGCGCTTGGGGTTAGGGTTCTCGATGGTATGTGTGCCGATCTTGACCCTGCATGTCTCGAGGCAGAGGAAGACTCACAGCCTGAGACGTCTCTTCATGTAGATGAGCCTTTAGTGCTAGAAGTTGAGAATGAGGGCCATGTTCAGGTTGATGGTCAAGTGAAGCCTAAGCGGACATGGAAAAGAAAGGTTTATCCAGTTTCCGCAGTGCGTAGGAGTGCTAGGATCCGTACTGCCAAAAAATTTCATGATGACTTATGAGAGGCATTTTCTGGAATAGCAGAGGTCTTAGAGACTTGGCTAAAAGGAGGTTTCTAGCGGATGCTTCTCTTGAACATCATTTAGATTTTATTGCTTTGTCCGAGACTGGAAGAAGCAATTTCACTAATCAATTTCTTGCCACTTTGTCTGGGGGGGTAGATTTTGATTGGCATTGCCTCCCACCTCGGGGAAGATCCGGCGGGGTTTTACTTGGGGTTAAGTGTGAAACGTTGGAGGTTCGGAGCGTAGTTATGGGCGAGTTCGCTGTCAAGTTTCGGGTTAGATCTAAGGCAGATGGGTTTGATTGGGCTTTGGTGGCAGTTTACGGAGCTGCACAACCAGAACTCAAACCAGATTTCTTGGCAGATTTGGTGCGCATCTGTGGTAATGAACAGTTACCTCTCTTAGTGGGAGGGGATTTCAACATTATCCGAAGAAAAGAGGACAAGAATAATGCCAATTTTGACGGTCGATGGCCCTTTATGTTCAACACTATCATTGAAAGTTTGGATCTCAGAGAGATCGAGCTCTCGGGTAGGAAATTCACTTGGGCTAATTCGTTACCGGTCCCGACCTTTGAGAAACTTGACCGTGTGCTAGCTAGTGTCGAGTGGGAACAGAAGTTTCCCCTGGTAACGGTGCAGGCTTTGACTCGAGGTGTCTCGGATCATACACCGCTACTAGTCGACTCCGGAGTTCAAAATTTCGTGGGAAACAAGAACATTTTCTCGTTTGAACTTGCCTGGTTTGAAAGAGAAGGGTTCCTCGAGTTGCTAGCTAGAGAGTGGGCTATGGACTCGGGAGGTAGGACGCCTATCGACAGATGGCAATCCAAGATTCGTCATCTCCGTCGATTCCTTCGTGGCTGGGCTAAGCACACGCATGGGATTTATAAGGTGGAGAAGGACAGACTTCTTCTAATCATTCAAAACTTCGAAGCTAAAGCAGAAACCTCTATCTTGGATTCCAATGAGTTGGAAACAAAGATAGATGCAGAGATGCAGCTTAAAAAGCTTCTCCGTGAGGAGGAATTGAAGTGGGCATTGCGAGCCAAGGTTCGCAAAATCGTAGAAGGCGAGGATAACACTCAATTCTTTCACATGATTGCGAATGGGAAGCATCGTAAAAAAAGAATTTTCCAATTAGAACAAGATGAAGGGACGATAGTTGGTCAGGATAATCTCAAAGATATATTACCAATTATTATAACAGTTGTTTGGTCCCCCGGTAGAGACTTTCGTGTCGTTGGATGAGTCCAGGGTTGAGGATGTGCCTCAACTTGAGACTGCCGAGAATGAGCTCTTGACTGCTCCTTTCTCGGAGAAAGAGGTGTTTGAGGCTATTACTCAAATGGAGAACAACAAGGCTCCAGGGCCGGACGGGTTTCCGGCGGAGTTTTACAAGAAGTGTTGGCATTTTATCAAGGGAGACTTGATGCCCATGTTTCACGAGTTTTTTGAGGGGCAGCTTCAATTGTTCAAGCTAAATTTTGGGACGATAACTCTTCTGCCTAAGAAGACAGAGGCTGTTCGGATTGAGCAGTTTCGACCCATTTGTCTGCTAAATGTGAGTTTCAAAATCTTCACTAAGGTGGGGACAAACAGGCTTACACAAATAGCACACACAGTAGTTCAGCCGTCCCAGACAGCTTTCATGCCGGATAGAAACATCCTGGAAGGGGTTGTTGTCTTGCATGAAACGCTCCATGAAATCCACTCCAAAAAACTTGATGGCGTAGTTTTTAAAGTGGATTTTGAAAAAGCATATGATAAAGTCAAATGGCCTTTCCTTCAACAAGCTTTGCGTATGAAAGGTTTTGATCCGGCCTGGAGAAATCAAATTGACTCTTTAACGCAAAAAGGGAGTGTCGGGATTAAGGTGAATGATGACGTGGGTCATTATTTCCAAACACACAAGGGGCTACGGCAAGGAGACCCTATGTCACCGATCCTGTTTAACATAGTGGCTGATATGCTGACTATTTTAATAGGTCGGGCAAAGGATGCAGGACAGGTAGGTGGCCTGGTTCCACATCTAGTAGACGGCGGGATATCCATTCTTCAATATGCTGATGATACTATCATATTTATGGAGCATGATATGGCGAAAGCAAGGAACATGAAGCTGCTGCTTTGCTTATTTGAACAATTGTCTGGGCTTAAAATCAACTTCCACAAGAGCGAATTGTTTTGCTTTGGAAGAGCAAATGATGACCGGGACTCGTATCAACAATTGTTCGGATGTGAATTGGGTTCTTTACCATTTACGTATTTAGGTATACCCATTCATCATCGTAAGCTAACTAATATTGAGTGGAAATGTATTGAGGATCGTTTTGAAAAGAAACTGAGCTGTTGGAAAGGAAAGCTCATGTCATATGGAGGTCGATTAATTCTGATTAATTCGGTCCTTACTAGTATGCCTATGTTTCTGTTATCCTTTTTCTTGGTTCCGGTCGGAGTTAGGAAAAGGTTAGATTTCTATCGATCTCGATTCTTTTGGCAAATTGATGAGCTTAAACGGAAGTATAGACTTGCGAAGTGGGATATTATCTGCAGACCTAAGGACCAAGGTGGCCTAGGTATTGAAAATCTGGAAATCAAAAATATATGTCTCCTTAGCAAGTGGCTTTTTAAGTTGTCATATGAGACGGAGGCCACTTGGGCACAGATTTTACGCCATAAGTATCTCTTTGCTAAAACCTTGGCTCAGGTGACTGTCAGACCTTCCGACTCGCCCTTTTGGAAGGGTTTGATGAGAGTTAAACAAATCTTTTTCAACAAGACTAAATTTATTGTTGGGAATGGTACCACGACGAGGTTTTGGAAGGATACGTGGCTTGGGGAGACCCCACTAGCACTTCAATATCCTTCTTTGTATAACATAGTCCAACGTAGAGGTGCCTATGTTGCTACTGTTTTACAATCCGTTCCCCTCAATATCAACTTTAGGCAGACGCTTGTTGGAAATCGTTGGGAGGCCTGGCTCCATCTGGTTCGTCGTTTAATGGATGTCCGGTTGTCTTCTCACCCTGATCAGCTGCATTGGAAACTTACTAAGAACGGTGTGTTCTCGGTCAAATCAATGTATCAGGATGTCATTAACTCTACGGTCATCCCTACCTCCTTACATGTTTGGCAAGTTAAGGTACCCTTACGTATTAAAGTGTTTATGTGGTTTGTGCATAAACAAGTCATTCTGACTAAGGATAACCTTGCAAAACGTAATTGGGTAGGTCCGTCTCGATGTAGCTTCTGTGATCATTCTGAAAACATCAAACACCTCTTTCTCGATTGCCCGTTGGCTAAGATTCTGTGGCGGTCGGTTCATATTGCTTTTAATATTAGTCAGCCCACATCTATTAGTATGTTATTTGGAACATGGCTAGATGGGGTGGATTCTGACATTGCAAGACACATTCGGGTTGGCGTTTGTGCACTTTTGTGGGCAATATGGAATTGCAGAAATGACTTAGTCTTTAACCGATCAACAAACATTCACTTTTTGCAGGTTATCTTCAGGGCCACGGCGTTCATCCGTATGTGGTCGCTACTCACTCCGACGGAGGCCAGGGAGCGTTTGGTTACTGCGTCTACCCGATGGGAGATGGTAGCTCGGGATATTTTCAACCGGTTTGGATGGCGGTCATGTAATAGGATAGACATGTAGTGATCCTATTGTTTTTGCCAGCCGGTTGTGGCTTTGGGCTTTTCTTATTTACAGATTTTGTTATAGTTTGTACTATGACCTTTCGGTACTATGCTACTGTTTTATCCTTTTAATAATATGAGCCGTATGCATCTTTCTGATGCAGAGGCTGGGGCACGTCCCCTTTTCCAAAAAAAAAAAAGTTCAGACAAAAAAGTGTTTTAGCTCTTTTCGTTGGTGATATCTTTCCTGGTAACTGGGTGCAAGCTGCTAAACTTGCAAGAATAAATTCACCGGCTTGTCCACATTCAGGAAGAAGAAATAGTGCTAATATTTTTTATTTCTATGGCATTTGGGACAGCGTACTGAATGTTTTACTTGTTCTGAAAATCTAACATTCAGAAAGAAGAAATAGTGCGAACATTTTTATTTCTATGGCATTTGGGACAGCGTACTGAATGTTTTACTTGTTCTGAAAATTCAGATTACGACTAGGGAGTGCACCATCAGACAGGACACCATGTGCGTCACGGATGAGCACACTTGAGAAGTCGATCCACAAGTATGCCGAGGAACCTACAAAAAGTGTTGTACTAACTAGAATGGTGAGCCTTTTAACTAGGCTTACCATCATCTCCTTTTGCGAACCTATTTATGCTTGAAAACAATGTTACAAAACTATTGTAGTATGAAAAAGTTTACTAAAATGTTGTATTCTGACTTGCTAATTGTTTCTTGTAATTTAGGCAACATGGAGCTTCCCAACCAAAGCAGTAGAGAAAAGCCAGGACCCAGGAGTGACCATTGCCTTTCATCTTGCGTCTTCAGAAGTGTCGCCACCCTGGACATGACCATTTTAGATTTTAGAATTTAGTCTTTTTTTAGATACATGTCTAGGACAACCCTGTAGTTCTTGCATTTCTGGTAGACAAAAATCGATTCGTTGCAATTTGTATTCACCTTGCAGTTCTAAAATTCACAATTTCAGAATTTGTTGAGCAGTGATGCTCTTATTGTGGATGAAAATAGCTCCTCTCTTTTTTTTTGCGGATGAAAATAGCTGCTCTTGTTCTGGCACATGAAAATGTCCCAGCTTGATGGGCTGTTGGCCATGGTGGTCATTGTGCATATGTCTTCTATAGCTGGATATGTGGATGGTCGCATGGCATTCTCAGATTTGGATGCCCTGCTATATGTGTAGCTCTAGCTGATTTAGCTCTAGCTGACGACGAAGCAGACATGGCGGCAGATCAAGGAAAAAAGAATAGATAAAGAAGGATTGGGTGGTTGGCAGTTAAGTCCACCATGCAAGAGACGGCTCAGGCTGGCTCGGGAAAATCGTTGGGCCGCTCGTCTACAACCTGTTCCGCATGCAGGCTAACGCCTCCCGTCGCAATAAATGTGTGCAGACCTGTTCATTCTTTAAAGCCAATACTGGTAAAATACGTCTGGGAATACACACAAAGACACACATCCACATGCAAGCAGATGGCTACGATTTCAGGAGCAGCTGAGCCTGAGCTCAGAATCGAATATCCCTAAAAGAAACGGCTATTTTTTTGAGATTGCTTTACTGTGCAACAAGCTTGTGCTCTTATGCATAATTAGTTTTTCTAGAGAATGTGGTATTATGGAATGTGCTGCTTTTACTTAAATTTTGTAGTTAAAACAAGTACATGTCTAACTGTTTGCTCATAACATAGCAGACCTAGCGATGGAGTCAGACATTTGTGGTTGTGTGAGGATCAACGCCGGTGGACATGGAAGTTTCGTGTAGAAGATTTGGAGCACTAGCTAGCTAGACCATGTTCGACCTGGCCAATTTTGATTCATAAGAACCGGTGTTTTTTCTCGTTGCAACGCACGAGCATTTGTGCTAGTCTTAAATAAAATAATCATACGAGAGAAGGTAATATGACTCCTTCAATGTAAAAGAACTGGAAATTCTTCAAATGTTATTTGAATCTTCTTTGGAGTTGAAAAATATTTGATGGAACATAAGTGCCAAAATTAAAGTTTATGAAAATATTATATTTATATTATATAAGTGTTTTGGACTGGAAAAATGTTCACTATGTTGTATATAACTATATTTGTATTTGCGTTGTTCTGGTATTTTTTTAGAAAATGATTTGGATCATTTATATGGAGCCAAAGCCATTTCTGTAATTTCATAAATAATAAAACCTATCCCTAACCTATTCTAGCCCAATAGCCGACTGTTCCATTCCCTACCTATCGCCCACGCGCGAGGCAGCAACTGCTCAGGCCCAACCGCAGTGTAGCAGCTGCAGCGCTACCAGGCCGGCCCAACAGCCACTCGCGCATCAGCGCTGGCGTCACCCATCTGGCCCACTTGCCAGCCTCTCTTCCCTCCTCTGTTTGACCGACACCCCGACCCCACGTCCTTCTTCCCTGTCTCGCACGACAGAGCCCACCGCTGCCGAATCAGGCTCCTCGTGATCTGCGCGATCTGAACCCCTCTCTCCAATCCATGGACACCGAGAGATATCTCTCGCTCCCCTCGTGCGATTCCCGTGCAAATCCCTCGAGGTAGAACTCAATTACGAGCGAACGGAGCACCCCATCTTCGCTGCCCGAGCTCCCTTTTCTGGTCGATGTCGTCGTTAGTAAGCCGCCCCTTGCACCCTCTGTTCATCCTCACAATCTCCTGGATGTGCCGCTTCTCCATGACCATATTCCCCCCTTCGCAGATCCTCTGATGCGAGCCCCAGCCAAACTGATCTCGCCGGAGTTCCGCTCCTGAAGCTTCTGCTCGCCATGACCGCTTGAGGAAGTGCACGCCTCCACCGAGCACTCCACTGTCTCTGCCGCATCAAGCCTAACCTTCCGTCTTTGCCGCCCGGAGGAGCGCAGGAGAAGTCACCAGGATCGATCCCGAAGCCGCTGCCGTCTTCCTCTGTTTCTGGTGAGCGCGCGCGCACAGAGTCACTTCGGCCAATCACGTGATGACGTGTGGCATGCTACAGTAGACGCTACAGAAAACGCTACAGTAATTTCAGAACAGATGTTTAAGTAATTTTTTGTTTTTCCACATATTTTAGTCCAATGTTCATTTAGGCACAACTTTCAATCCATGTATCCAAATTGAGTGATTCTTTTATCCTACATGTTCATAATGACCTCTACTATCCTGTGGAATCAATATTTCCTTTGTTCAAACTTTTCAAAATTGACAAATTCAAATTCAAATTTGAATCTTCATTCGATCATATCTCTCAAACCGTATATCCTTCCCAATTGATTCTTTTTGTCTATGAACACTTATGTCATATTCTTTCTGTTCATATCAAGTACACTTCAAATTTCAAATACTTTTGACATGTTTGAATTTAAATTCAATTCAAACTTTATCTCACTATAATTTGAGTTGTGGTGCTCCTATTCATTTAATTCCTTTTGCAAATGAACGCCTCTGTCATATGCTTTGTGTTCAACAACATGCCTGTTGTTTTCCCATCACTTTGACATTGATTCGTATTATATCAAATATAAGCTTATAAAGCAATATTTCGTTGTTCATTAACTCTTTCGAGTTCATTCCTTCACCTTGTCACATTATAGCACCACCAAGACCCATATTATAACGACAAGCCTATATGTTATTCTTGTTCACCTTGCCATATTTGTTTTGTTGTTCTTTTGGTTCTTCTATACGGCATGGTTATTTATTTTTGTTCTTTCGTTGCGATAGATTGTTCGGAGCGTGACGAGTAGAATCATCAGGAATTGTGAGTGTGAAGAACTTCATCAAACGTACCAGGCAAGTTACACCTTGATCATCCTTCATCCTACTTTTTTCATGCATGTAGTTATATATCACAATCCCATATTATGCATGTGTAGGAAGATCATGGTAGTATGTTATTGCTACCGAGTTTCAGCTTAGTATGGCCTTATTTGTAGACCGTGGTAGTGTATTCTTGCTATGCTATGTAGACGGGGATTGGTTCATGTGTTCATTGAGCTTATGTGAGGATTATATATATATATATACATATATATATATATATATAACTAAATTGTGTAGTAATTAAGGACTTAATTCACCTCTGGGCGGAAGTGGTATTGCTTGGTGTTGAGGGAAGGCATCATGGGGTCTTGCACCTTTTCTAAGGCCATGCACCCATAAGAGTGCACCCTAAGTGGAATGCCGCCCAGGTTCAAAAAGATTAGACAGACTTAGTGACTAGTAGCTTCCATGTGCAGCCACTGGATATATGGGCTCTAGCTTAGTTGATTACTTGTTGGAACCTTTGCCCAGGCAGTGTCGACAGATGTAGCATATCTAGGTGGGATGTGGCTGTCAAGTGGTTAAGGGAACCTCTTCTGAAAGACTTCGTCCCAATCTTCAGATTGGGTCCAGTGGGTAAAGCGTACTGAACTCTGAAGAGCATTAAAACTAATCATGATTAGTCGTGCCCCCGGTTATGGGCAAATTTGAGCCACTATGCCATTACAGTTGTTGGATGATCTTGATAGATGATACCTTAATAAAATTTGTGTGGGAAATTTAATAATGGGAATAGGTTGGTATTGGATTGCCCAATTCAACCATATGTATTCAATTGTACCAAGACATAACTAAAATTTGACTATTATATTATGTAGTTATCAGGGAAAAACTAGCTTTCTGCAAAACAACCACTACACAATCCTCTTGATATACCTTGCATATAGTTGTAGGTCTGTTATATCATTTCCTATGTGACTTGCCAATATTGACCCTTCGTGGCTGCAACATTTCATGTTGCAGATTTTATACGACGAGTGAGTGATACGATGTAGAGTTACGATGTCTATACTCGACATTTGCCTATGGTGTTGATGGTTTCCCTGAAGATTTTATTTGATTTTCCGCTGTATTTTTGTTATGAGCCAGCCTTGAGCTACGCAGGTATGTAATATATTAGTTCGGGATCTACGATGTAATATTATGACATGTGGTTTATTCTTGATATTACATCTTGTATCGTGTGTGCTAGCTATTGATCCAGGGACTAGCACAGTGAGCGCAGAGACATCGAATCTTATTAGGTTCGGGTCGTTAATTAAAAGTTGTAGAATATTGGCATGAAACAATCAAAAATTTTAGATACGACGGAGACGTATCAGTCACCGAGCTGAACGTGTGCAGAACGCAGAGGTGTAGTGCGTTCGTACTAGATCGGTTAGAGCGCGAAGAAAGTTCGACTACATCAACCGTGTTGTGAAACGCTTCCTCTTACGGTCTATGAGGGTACATAGACATACTCTCCCCCTCTCTTTGCTATGCATCTCCATGGGTAGA
The DNA here is from genome assembly GCF_018294505.1 of Triticum aestivum. Classification (NCBI taxonomy): domain Eukaryota; kingdom Viridiplantae; phylum Streptophyta; class Magnoliopsida; order Poales; family Poaceae; genus Triticum; species Triticum aestivum. The sequence goes on from NC_057812.1 coordinate 412,605,181, forward strand.
TCATTGCATGTGCGTAGAATTTTTTTTGTTTTCCATGCAACGATTCTCAATAGACAGAACAATAGTTGTTCGATGTTATGAACAAAAGGGCATACTCTTATTGTGAATAAGATGTATGTTATGAATATTGATAATAAAATTGAACATCCATAACACTCATGCTAAATGTCGTAAGACTAAAAGAATACCACATGTATGTGGCACTATATAGTCACATTGGAGAAACTAGCATGGTGAAATTTCATAGTAGGACGAGAGATGAGAATATATTTGTGGAATTATTTCATTAATTTCCGGAATAGTTTCGAGAGGTTCCAGAAGCGTTTCGGGGTCACCGGAAGGGTTTCGATGAGTATCAGGTAATACCGGGTATTACGGATTAATATATATATATATATATATATATATGTATGTATGTATTATATATAATGGTATGAATTTTTTTAGAACACACACACACACACACACACATATATATATATATAATATCAATGGGACAAATAAGGCCAAGAGGTGGAAGGAAACTTCAGCCATGAAGGCCCAAGTGGAGGTGGCGCCCCCTTTCCTATTGAGGGGAGGGGGTGGGGCGAATCCTACTTGGGGTGGGAGTTGGACTCCCCCCATGGCTGGCGCACCAAGGGAGGCTTTCATCCCTTGGTGGCTGCCCTCTCGTCCCCTCATAACCTATATATACCAGAGGATTTATCCCTACTGATACACAATTTTTAGAGCCTCCTCTAGTTCATCTAGTGCTAGTTCTAGTTGGTCCTAGTTGACTAATTAAAGCTAGCCCTAGCCACCTCTAATCCTCATAATTAGAAGCCTAATGTGGTTCTAATCTCCTCCCTCTAATTCTCCGGCAACGATTAGCTCTAGACAACGAAGCGCTGCCGGATCATGAAGACCATACGCTTTCTACCAAGTAGGGAGGCAGTGATTCGGTCTTACGTTTGAGGGATCATCCGAGGGCAGTTCGCGGGATCTTCATCAACGTTCGAGGGACTCCAAGTACGATCTACACTGACTTATCCACTTCCGTTGCACTCCGGAGTCGGTAACGATCGTTGATCCCAACTGTTATGCATCTTCATATTGTTCTTGGGTGATCGTATGTGCGATTTTTTGTTTTCTACTACGTTTCCCAAGACTCACAAATTAAGATATGCATATACTCATCGAAAGGATCATCCTTATTCTAGAGTAAAATGAAAGTTCGTCCTTATTGACAGTAAACCCTAATCTCGACTTACGAAAGGGAAATGCATAAAGGTAAAGATACAAAGTGCACGTGAATCTCCCCCAAGCTTAGAATCAAGCCCGGGAGATCCAGGCACTAAGCATTATATGCTCACTCCTGGAAACCTTGGAAGGTAGCACAGATGCTCTTGTATTTCTTTTTCATCCCCTCGATCATGACTTGCTGATCATCTACAACCTCAGTTAAAAACTCAAGTTGTGGAGTATTGTTGTTAAGAGCATCAATCATAAGGCCGACCTTATGGAGAAGTCCATCAGCCCTTGCCTCCAGGTCTTTACTCATCGACCAGTAAGAGTCAATCCCATCTTCGATCACATTAACGCAAGCCTTCAAAACCTGCTCCAATTCCCTGATCTTTTCCTTCATCTCCTCTGGGGTCAGCGGCTCCTTTCCCCACTCAGCTTGAGGAGGCCCGAGAGGAAATAACAGAATAGGTCTACGGATATTGAATTGATAAGGATTAGGAGGGTACTCATCTGGAGTGGTGTAATCATCTCCTTCTTTTGCTTTTTCTTCCTCCTTGATCTCCACCACCTCGACCTATTCCTCAAGGTCTTTATTCTTTGGACGTGGTTCCTCCTTGAGGCTTAGCTTCCTCAAGTCTTCCCATTCATAAGACATGACATCATCCAAGTTGGGGAAGGTGATGATGCGAGCGCAGGTGGATGAGGTCTTGTTGCTCATGGCGGCGCACCGGGCTTGTGATCTATAACTAAAAGCTTTTTGGTGGAGATGGGAAGAAAAGGAGATGTGAGATTATATGATTTACGTATTAATGACATGCCCCTTCCTTTCTTATAAAGGCTAAGCTTACAGGTAACCACGAGATCAAAGATAAAAATTTAGAAAGAAATCAGAACAAAATCAGGAAAGAATCTCGAAGATAGACCAAAGGACGACCTTCCATATGGGCGCTTATGCTCGTATGACCAGTCGTTTGGTCGGCCGACGGGATCTCCCCCTTTTTTATTTTTTATTTTACCTGTTACGACCATAGATCCATACGATGGCTTAAACGGGCACTCACGGTCATTTAAAACACAGTCGTTTACTCTACTGTTATCCTAGTCCTCAAGGATCATCCAAACGACCGCTTAAATGGGCGCCTGTTTCCGTATGAAGCACCATCTTTTGCTCTGGAGACTTTGCCATTTACGTATGTCGTTCACACGAGGTGTGCGATCATTTGGAATGTCGTTTTTCTCCCTGTTGGTGGCGACGTCAATTTCTTCCTTATAATTTTTTCATGCCCTGCAAGGTTAGTGACAAAGTCCCCAACTATAGACAAAAACTCCAACAACCCAGAGTCAAGATTAACAGATTTATCAGAAACAAAACGTATAGCTCTACTCATATATTTACATCCACTTTACCGAAGTGTTGTTTCATACCTTTCGTTCCTTTCGGAGGGTTTCGGCCTGCTCGATTAAGATAAAACTTACCTCTTGTACTTCCCGTTCTTCCTTTTGCTCATCTGTAAGGTATATCTTCAAGCATTGCCCGTTCACGATCCAGGGTCCATCTTTCCCTCCCTTTAACCGAATAGCTTAGGAGTTCTATCTCGTAAGGTCCTTCCTAGCGCGACCTAAGCTTCCCCGGAAACAACTTGATATGAGATTAAAAAAGATGACTTTGTCCCCAGTGGTGAAAGTTCATTGTAGTATCTTAAGATCATGCCACATCTTAAACTTCTCCTTGAATAACCTGACACTCTCGTAAGCAAGCTTAGGAATGATGGCCTGAGAAGCTCTAACCCTGAGATCATGCACAATCTTGTGTATACATAGGACACCATCAAGAATGTATCGTCCCTTAAAGGAAAAAGTCTAAGTAGGACTAAGGACACGGTGGGCAACTGGAGAAAGGCGTGATGCAAACCCTTTGGCCGGGAATTTGTAAAATTGTGGATAAGGGCAATTGTCTGAAACTTGGAGACATAATCAGCAACTTTGACTTTTGGGATGAGAGATAGAATAGCATAGTTAAGTCTGGAAATGTATACTATCCCCAAGTAGAAACCTTGGATAACGGAACAAACCAAATCCCGCAACGCCGGCCAGAATTTTCTGAAGAAAGGAATCGAAAACCCGTCCGAACCATATGCCGAGATCATATTAGCAGAATTAATAACCGCCTCGATCTCCTCACAAGGTAAAGGAAGCAAAAGCGCATGGTTTTCCTCCTCCAACACAGGACTACACTGTTCCCAGAGAGAGAGAGAGAGAGAGAGAGGGAAATAACAAAGGCAGAGGCCGGCCTGGCTGCCAAAAGGGAAGCAAAGAAATGATGAACGTGATCAAGAATGAGGCTCGAATCAGAAACACGAACACCGTCAATCAACAAACTATTAATCGACAGCCATGAAGTTGTTGTTTTTTAGAGAGACAACGAGACTCTGCTATGTATTTTAACTGATTTTTGGAAACAATACAAAGTAGCAATTACGACTAAATAGATTAGAACAAGAAAAGAACAAACACAAAAAACACAAAATAAAACTAAAAGAGAATATATTGTACATAAGTGTCACAACCCTAGCTTAGTCATTGCATAATCATCCATTGTAACATCCTAAAATTCTAAATTTTGGAATGTTATATTAAATAAATAGTTTTGATTGATTGTGTGAAATTGAGTGAATTTTGAAAATTTTGAAAGTTGAATGAGAGGGAATGAAATGACTTCCCCAAACTTTCACCCTTGCATTTATGATCTCGATGAATTCAAATTCATTTCATCACAAAACCCTAGAGTGTAGATAATATGACTTCTTTCATTTAAATAAATGAGAAGGGTTTTGAAAAGATTTGAATTCCATTTGGAAATATTTCAAATTCAGAAACTTTATGCAACTCAATGATTTTCATGGGAGAAGATAAAATGACTTCTTCAAATCATATGAAATATGAGTTGGAAGTTTAAAAGAATCAAATTGGAATCCCCTTTGAAGTTATTTTGAAACCCACTTTCAAGTTGGAGTTATTTGGCTTTTATTCAAATTATGTTCCTCCTAAAAATAAATAAATGGAAATAAGAGTAAAATGATTCCCTTAAATGGAAAATTAGGAGAAAATAAATTTGAAATCATTTTGGTATTAAAAAATGTTTTTATTGGGTTTTACTTAAAATATCTTTTCTATGAAAAAGATTAATTATGAGTGAGGGTAAAATGACTCCCTCCAAAGGAAAAATAGTGGGGGATTAGTTCTAAGTCATTTGGACATTTTAAAAAGTCTTTTTGAATTATTTTATTGCATTAGAATGTTTCTGCAATTTTTGTAATTGTATATGTATTTTATTTGGTCAAACAAAAATGTGTATAGGTACCTATATACTCCCTAGAATTTATGTGCAAATTTTCCAGTCATTTCAACTTAGTTAGATTTCTTTTGCAACCACTATGTGTCCTCTGTTTAAAAAAAAGAGGAACACAACCGGCCAGGCTCGCGCGAGCCGCAGCCCAGCCAGCGAAATCTGCCCACGGCCCACTCCTCGCGCGTGAAGCGCTTCGCTTCGGTCGCCCGACCCCTCCTCTCGTTCTCGCTCGCCTCTCCCTCTCACTGACAGTGGGGCCCGCGTCTTCTTGTCCCTCAAGCCAGGCCCGAATCCTACACACGCACGAGTTCATTCCCTCCGTTCCAAAATAGATGACTCAACATTATACTAACTTTGGAACGGAGTACAAATCAAAATCCTCACAAGATTCACTCGATTCGTTGCCCATCGCGCAAGCCTACCTCCCTATAAATATTCCTCACATCCCCATCATCCAATTTTTGCAAAAAACTCGATCTCCCGTGCCCTATAGCTCCATGCCGATCTCGCCGGAGTTCCTCCACACCACTGCAGCTCCGCCGCCTTGTCCCGCTCTCCACCGTCGCTCTCGACCTCCGCTGACTCCACCATCTGATCCGCCGCGGGGCACCGCATCTCCCCGTGGTTTTGCTCGACGTTAGCGACCACCGGAGCTCCGTCACCAACCTCACCTGACCTCGCCAGATTGCGAGCTCCACCGCAACGCCACTACTTGCCCCGCTCTCCACAGCCACCCTCGACCGCCACTGCCTCCACCATAGGATGCAGTGCACCGAGCCAGACCTCCTCGTGCTGCTGGACAAGTCGGAGCACTGCCGCGGCGCCCGCCCAACGACCGACCGACGCCACAACGCCCGTCTTCCCCGACCCCGACGGCGTTGACCACCCACTGTCAGCTGCCGCCACCTCATCCATTCGATCTGCTATGAACTACGTAGATTAGATCGGAAAAACGTTAGTTTTTTTATATATAGAAAGGTTTGGTTTATTTATTTTTAAAACTATGCGGTTTTATTTCGGTTTAGATCGGACTGGTGCGCTGGTTTTCTTTTACTAAATGCGCGTGCACGTTTCTGTTAAGTCTCGCCCGAGCGTAGTTTAGTTATAGATCGCCCACCTCGTAGCCCAATAGTAGTAGGCCACGTAGCTAGTTCCCGTTTTTTGTTATTTTTGTTCTGTTAAAAAAATAGAAAAAGTTTCAATCTTATATTTGCTTGTATCTTTTAGCCTACTTAATATTTTTGAGTAATTCCAATTGCACTGGGTCACAAATTTTATGAAGTTTCTGTTAGTGACTTCAAATTTTGAATTTGAGTAGTTTAAATTTGAATTATTTCAAATGTGCTTCAAACACTATTTTGGCTCTAGTTTGAGTTCTAGAATATATTTTTGATTGATTCTTTTTGCTCATGGTCACTAGGACCATTGCCCTATCTAGTAGTGTTGACTATTTTATTTTTTAGTTTATTTTAAATTAGAGTTTTAGGCAAAACAATACTGTTTTAGTTCTAGTTTCATTTTAGTCTTTTCTTTATAGTTTAATTGTGTTTAAATTATTTATTTTTGTCATTTTTGACAAATTTAGTGTTGTTTCTGTTATTTAATAGTAGACAATTTTATTATTATTTTAAAAACTTAATTTCGTTAGTTTTGTATGAAAACTTGTATAGGACATAGTTAGAGTTTTATAAAATCTTTTTATTTGTTTCTTTTTGCTACTAAAAGTTTATGAAAAATACTTTTTGTTAAATTAGTTATTTTACATTTTATTTTCTGTTAATTTATTAGTTTAGTGTTTTAATTGTTGTTAAGTTTTTACTTAGGATAAAACTATTTTGTGTTATGTCTTAGAGTTTTCTTTAGTAGTTTTGTTGTGTAGTTTTTCTTTGTTTTTATTTGGTGTCCCTTGTTGATTTGCATTTTATTTGTTGATTTTATTATGAGTGTTTGAATTGCTTGCTAGTATGTTTGCTTATATGAATGCTATGTTTGCCTATATAGATTTTCTCAGAGTGACGAATAGTTTATCAAAGTTTCCGAGAGCGTTATTATCTTCATCAACTTACCACACAAGTTCACTCTGACCATGCTTTTTCATACCTATGTTTGCAACAATCCCTCTAGTAGTGATATTGAATCCTTGTAGTTGAGTAGTATGCATGAGGTAGGAACCCATCACCCTGTTACCAAGCCCGGGATGCTATTTATTTTAATGCTACGCTATAGTAGACGGGGTTGGTATGAGTGCTCAGGAGTGGTGTGAGAATGGAGGACTCTACGTCAATGACGACAACTTCATGATGGCATCAGCAAGGACTGCATCTCCATTACCTCAAGACTTGAGACAAGAATTCAATACACACTACTGGGTGAAGGACAGATTTGACGGGCACCCTGGAGCAACCAGTGGATGGCCGGGATGCATGGAGAAGCGCCATGACATCTTGCGGAAAGCTTCACCCAGACTCAAAGAGACGGAAGAATTCTTCATGCCTGGAAGCTTACTTTTGCAAGCGCAAGTCACTATGGGCTCTGACTTGGTTGACCCTAGTGGTGACTCTGGCTGTGACGGTGCTAGCAGATGTAGAACTACGGTAGGATTGGATGAGCACCGGACAGTGGTCAGAGGAACTCTTAGGAATACCATGGTTTGATCGTCCTGTTCTCAAACAATCTGAAGTGCGAGGACGAAAAGGGAGGGATCGAATCTTGCGGGTAAAGTGTACAAACCTCTACAGAGGGTTAAAACCTAATCGATCAGCAGTGTCCCCGGTTACGGACAACTTGAGCATCTGGACTTGGATCTATCTCAAAACTTTCAACACTATCTCATAAACTTAATTGTGGGCAACTTATGATGATATGGGCTATGAGACATCGGTTGGCGGAACCTTGTCAGGTATAGGTATCTGCTTTGTAGTAGAGATTTCCTCGATTATCCTTTGTTGTAGGGAAAATAAAACCAACTTTTATGCAAAACAAAACTCAGACATAGAGCCACAAAGCCATATTGCATATAGTATAGCTTTATCATCTGCTTTCTTTTATTGTGATCTTGCCGGTACATTCAATATACTGACCTACACGACTGCAGCGTATCATGTTGCAGATATTTCTTCCGATGAGTAAGAGTACGGTATAGGGTTATGGTCTACACTCAACTTGCCGATGGCGTTGATGGGACCCAATAGATGATGAAGGAAGACAAACTGCTATTCACTGGACCGATGACTCAGTTGAAGGCAAAGCTATGGATTCAAAACATGGAGGACCACTTCAGGAAAAGTTTGATTGCAAGGAAGTATGAGGTTCAATATGCTCTTCAGCACTTTACTAAAAGTGTTGCAACCTGGTGGAGAATGCATCAAGCCATACAAGGATACAATGGAGAAAAAACTTGGGAGGAATTCAAGAAGACTCTGTTGAGATCCCGTCTTATCCGGAAGCACGACAATGAAGAAACTTTGTGCCTACAAGATTTGTGAAGAAATAGGACAGACCCAGGAAGAACACACGGATGTATGCCCTTATTGTGAGGAAAATCACCCAGCCGAAGGACGCTCGACTGGGTACGTTACTTGTTTCATGTGTGAAGGAACTACGCACTACCCTGCTCAGTGTCACATTTACCCCAAGGTATAAGAAATTACCGAGCAGCAGAAGGAAGCCCGCAGGGAAAGTTTAGAAGAACCTGCGATGAAGGAAGTTGTTGAAGACCCTCAAGAAGGCCTAATCAGATTTTACTCCAACACTTGTTATTCATGTGGAGAAGAAGGACATTATTCCCAGTATTGCACAAAGGAAAAAGAAGAGTATCCCGGAGACTTCCCGACATCAGGAGTGAAGTTTGACCCTCGGGAAATAGAAGCTCTGATCATTACAGAGAAATCCAGGAAGAGAAAATGAAGGCATCCCCAGAACAACCCAATTTCTGCAGAAAAGGACCTGAGTAATATCACATGTTTCACGTGCAAGGATTTAGATCATTACGCTGATAAATGTCTAGAAAAGAAGCTAAAAACCCAAGGAGCCTACATAATCACAAAGAAGCCCCGAGACATGTGAGAAGTCATTTGTTTTCGCTGCAAGGAAGTAGGACATTTTGCTAGGGAATGTTCAGATCAGAAGAAAGCTGGAGTTGAGTAGTCGATATTTTGATATGGCCAATAAGAGTAGTAGAAAGCAATTTTAATTTTCATGAGTTCGATGAGTTGAATTATGAAAGGAAAGTCTCAGAGTTGTAATGAATTCATGAATCAATAAAGTTATTGTGTCATGATTTCATATGTTGAATTGTATGAGTTATTACTTTACAAACACAGATGTTAACCATTTTCGAGGATATGAGAAATATGGTCCATGGAAGAATTTGTGCATTTCAAGGATGGTACACTAGTAGAAAAAGGGCCTAATGTGAAGCTCATTAGTCCTGGTTCACTACTGCATGATGCTGCTAATGTGACACTATGATCAGAGACCCTTCGACGAAACTGTGTGTGATGCAATAATCGCAAATGGTGATGTAAAAAACCATCAAAAAACATGTAAAACATTTGAGATGACGGATGCATCAAACATGGTTTAGAATTTAGATGCGTGTGGGATGAGGGGCATACGGTTCAGTTCAATGAACTATTCGCGATGAGGCAGAAGAACAGAAACGGGCAGCCAAATGAAGGTGTGTGCGATATACATCATACGGTTCACTTGGATAAACTATTTGCGATTGATGAATTCATCGCTGACGGGTTACCTAGTGCGGTCCGTGTGTGTTGTGATATGCTCTGTCTGCAGAACATCTATGCTCTGTGCATAGAACAACAACATATATATACTTGTAACATGACATGATTGCAATACCAAATTAAACATCCAATTACGTTATATAACAAATACCATAAATATTGCAAGGTTCAAATTCAAAGATTACAACGCCCAAATTCAAACATTGCAAACATCGTCATTTCTGCAAAGGGATCAGCCGTTGACAAGTCATGTATGGGTTTAACACAATGACTTCCAATTGCTCTGCCATATGCTCTTCCAAAATGAAGTTTAGCTTTTTTGGAGCCTCTTCCATTCTCCAGTACCTGCCGGCTCTGATCAACATACCATTCATCTTTCCTAATTAAATGTGTGTTCAACCTAAGTACCCTCAGCACCTTTGCTCTGGCAAGAAAGAACCTGGCGAGTGTAATCTCTGGTAAGGTCCCTCGATAGGAGTTCAAAGTAATATTTGAGATATGCAGATCCATGCATTCGATGTGATTGTCATTGTAAACATTATCCACCTCCGGGCCTATTATTATCTGCAAAAGAAGAGAACGTGTTAGTGCCTACATGCAGTTTTGAACACTACCACACGCCTATTTGGTTTATAGGATTTGTAAAATGCACCAATGTGCCATCTTCGATCTGACATGATTAACATGGGCATTTGATTACAATCTAGAAACATGTAGCCTTCTTCACAAGAGGTTGGATTGGATGAAAAGTCCCTAAGAAAACTAGTACAGATGAATACAAAGGAGAAATGCTTATGGATTGTAACCATATGAATCAAGCAACCAATATGTGGTGGGGGGTGTATGTCCTAAAATCGTCCAAAATTCCTTCGGAAATTGCAGTACATTGTCATTGTAAACTTGGGAAAAGGTGCAAAAAATTGAACTCCCTTATGGTTAACATTTAACAGGAGAGGAACATCACCTCGATATATAACTTCTTCAGGCACGGAAAGCATCTTAGGCAACTGACAACTTGGTCCAGGTTGGGGCCGACAAATTCTAGTGCCAAGACCTTCACTGTGCCCAGAATCTAGGTGAAGCTTCGTTGGATGATAGACGAACATACATCTTCAAAACTAGAAATAATGTTGATATCAAGAAAGAGAGGTATAAGGAGACTATTGTACCTGAAATTAGTAGTATTTAACAGACGAGTAACCCACCACTGTCAACTTCGGCGCAGAAATGAGATTGATTCTTGTTGGACCTTGTTGATCAACTACAAGTAATCTCTTGAGTGAAGGTGTGTCCTCAATGACCATATTGTGGTCCACCTTTTGTGATCTCTCGTTGGAGCACCAACAACACACATGAATAGTCCAAAGAGTCCCGAAGGTGATGTGGAAGGTACTCGACCAATTCATCGCCTGAAGATGAAGGAACTCGAGTGCAGTACAGCCACGGAGCAGGCGCTCCCTGTCATCCTTTGGGATGCAGACGACGACAAGCTCGAGGTGATTCAATCATGGTAGAAAAAGAGCAGGCGCGTCATTAAGGGGGGATGGCAGTTCATGAACTTGGCGAGGCGCAGTGTGGGCGCGAAGCGGAGCGCGGACATTGGCAGCGGGCGCATATGCCCATCATTAAAACTGAGCTTCTCGAGCTGATCTATGGCGGGGGATCGGAACCACTCGTCAAGCTTGGCTCGGTCCTTGCCATTGGAACGGAACTTGCCCGTGATAAGGCCTCTGATTGGGCGATGGTGACTACCGAGGATATGGGAGAATGCATCCAAGCTTTTGCGATAGCCATGGCAGAGCTCGTGGGAGTCGAGGAGGTCGACAAGGGTGAGGAGCCATAGGGGGCGCCACCGCCGGGAAAGGGCGGTTGTCCTCACCCCATATTTGATTGGGAGGAGGGATATGATGACTCTCAACATATCATCGGGGAGGTTGTTGATGAAGTCTAGGCCTGTTGGAGTCGCTTGTGGTTCTTTCTTGACCCGCCTTCGCATGTTGGCAGCCTTGTTTTCCACCTCGTCGGTGATGACGGAAACCTCTGTCTCCATATTCACGCCGTGCTCCGGTGCACTCTGAAGACTGAGAGCGGTGTCGAGGATGCGTGTGGAGAGAGAGGATTGTGTGTGTGGCGAGGATGGGGGGTGCCGCCGCTCGGGCGCACCATTAATACAGACCAGTGGGAGCGAGGCGGGTGGCGATCAAAGGCTGTCTCGCTTCCTAGTGAGCCTGAGCGGCGGACTTCTCGCATTCTGATACGTCTCCAGCGTATCTATAATTTTTTATTGCTCCATGCTATTATATTATCTATTTTGGATGTTAATGGGCTTTATTTCACTTTTATATCATTTTTGGGACTAACCTACTAACCGGAGGCCCATCCCAAATTGCTGTTTTTTTGCCTATTTTAGGGTTTCGAAGAAAAGGAATATCAAACGGAGTCCAAACGGAATGAAACCTTCGGGAACGTGATTTTCTCAACAAACGTAATCCAGGAGACTTGGAGTGGCCATCAAGAAACAAGGGAGGAAGGCACGAGGCAGGGGGGGCGCGCCCTCCACCCTCGTGGGCCCTCCGTTGCTCCACTAACGTACTTCTTCCTCCTATATATATATCCATGTACCCCCCAAACATCCAAGAGCACCATGAAAACCTAATTCCACCACCACAACCTTCTGTACTTGAGAGATCCCATCTCGGGGCCTTTTCCGGAGCTCCACCGAAGGGGCATTGATCACGGAGGGCCTCTACATCAACTCCATTTCCTCTCCGGTGATGTGTGAGTAGTTTACTTCAGACCTACGGGTCCATAGTTATTAGCTAGATGGCTTCTTCTCTCTCTTTGGATCTCAATACAATGTTCTCCTCGATTTTATTAGAGATCTATTCGATGTAATCTTCTTTTGCAGTGTGTTTGTTGAGATCCGATGAATTGTGGGTTTATGATCCAGATTATCTATGAACAATATTTGATTCTCCTCTGAATTCTTTTATGTATGGTTGGTTTATCTTTGCAAGTCTCTTCCAATTATCAGTTTGGTTTGGCATACTAGATTGATCTTTCTTGCAATGGGAGAAGTGCTTAGCTTTGGGTTCAATCTTGCGGTGTTCGATCCCAGTGATAGAAAGGGAACCGATACGTATTGTATTGTTGCCATCGAGGATAAAAAGATGGGGTTTATATCATATTGCATGAGTTTATCCCTCTACATCATGTCATCTTACTTAAAGCATTACTCTGTTCTCTTGAACTTAATACTCTAGATGCATGCTGGATAGCGGTCGATGTGTGGAGTAATAGTAGTAGATGTAAAATCGTTTCGGTCTACTTGTCTCGGATGTGATGCCTATATACATGATCATACCTAGATATTCTCATAACTATGCTCAATTCTATCAATTGCTCGACAATAATTCGTTCACCCACCGTAATACTTATGCTCTTGAGAGAAGCCACTAGTGAAACCTATGGCCCCCGGGTCTATCTTCCATCATATTAATCTTCCAATACTTAGTTATTTCCTTTGCCGGTTATTTTACTTTGCATCTTTATTTCTCTTTATCATAAAAATACCAAAAATATTATCTTATCATATCTATCAGAGCTCACTCTCGTAAGTGACCGAGAAGGGCTTGACAACCCCTTTATCGCGTTGGTTGCGAGGTTCTTATTTGTTTGTGTAGGTGTGTGGGACTTGAGCGTGATCTCCTACTGGATTGATACCTTGGTTCTCTAAAACTGAGGAAAATACTTACGCTGCTTTACTACATCACCCTTTCCTCTTCAAGGGAAAACTAACACAGTGCTCAAGAGGTAGCAAGAAGGATTTCTGGCGCCGCTGCCGGGGAGATTCGCGCCAAGTAAAGTCAAGATTTGACTCCCACAACGAGTCATTTCTGGTGCCATTACCAAGTCAAAATATACCAAGTACCCATCACAAACTCTTATCCCTTGCATTACATTATTTGCCATTTGCCTCTCGTTTTCCTCTCCCCCACTTCACCCTTGCCGTTTTATTCGCCCTCTCTCTCCGTCCCCCTTCTCTTTCCCTATTCGCCTCTTTTCTGTTTGCTTCGTCGTTATGGCTAGTCCTTTATCTACACCTTTGTCTCCCGAGAATGAAGTTCTTAATTTTAAACAAAGGGAGGGAGAAAATCTAAAAGATGCTTGGTACAGAATTTGCAATGCGCAAAATAGATCTACTAGGAAGCAATCTACATCCGTTCTTCTTCACAATTTTTATGTAGGCATCACTCCTTGGAATAGATATATTCTTGATACCATTACCGGAGGAAATTTCTTGGGTAGCCATACTTTCGATTCTTATAATGCTATGATAGATTTGTTTGGCCCACCACCTCTTTTGGTTAATGGAACTATGTTAACTTTGGAACATGTTATGCAAAGGCTTGGAATTATTGAGAATAAAGTTGCTACTGTAGAGTTGATTGAGAATTTGGGTAAAAAGATCCACAACCAAATTACCCAATATGGATCTAAGGTGGGAGTTACTGAAATTTTTGAAGGAAAAAGAACCCATAGTTAATGAAAGAATAGATCAAGATTCTACTAGAATCGATAAACTTGATGGAATTATCACCAACTTGGGATCGGCTTTTTCTTCCATTAAAAATGCTCCAAATCCTCCTACTAAAATTGCCAATCTTTTTATGTTCCTAAAAATAAGGGTGGATCCTCTAGTAAGGAAACTGCGGATTTAAAATCAATAAGTGTTCATCCTAATCTTTTTGCTATCATTAAGGAACCGTTTGCTACAAATAATTTTCTTGATTTTGTGCCTAGGAGTTTGATAATTAATAAAAAGGAAGAATCTCCTAGGAATTATAGGTATCTCATTGAAGAATTACCTACCAAAGATGGCAATACCTAGATCTATCTTTGTTTTTATGCCTAGCCAGGGGCGTTAAAAGATAGCGCTTGTTGGGAGGCAACCCAATTTTATTTTTATTCCTTGCTTTTTCCTCCTGTTTAGTAATAAATAATTTATCTATCCTATGTTTTGGTTGTGTTTTTTGTGTTTAATTAGTGTTTGTTCCAAGTAGAACCGTTGGGAAGATTTGGGGAAAGTCTATTTGATCTTGTTGTAAAAAAACAGAAATGTTAGCGCTCACGAGAATTGCTGCCATTTTTATTTGGAAGGTGATATTTAGTTAATGATTTTTGAAGATAATTAATAGATAAATTACTCACGTCCAGAAATTTATTTTAGAATTTTTTGGGTTCCAGAACTTGCGTTAGCTACAGATTACTACAGACTGTTCTATTTTTGACAGATTCTGTTTTTCTTGTGTTGTTTGCTTATTTTGATTAATCTATGGCTACTAAAAGAGTTTATAAACCATAGAGAAGTTGGAATACAGTAGGTTTAACACCAATATAATTAAATAATGAGTTCATTAAAGTACCTTGAAGTGGTGTTTTGTTTTCTTTCCCTAACGGAGCTCACGAGATTTTCTATTTTGAGTTTTGTGTTGTGAAGTTTTCAAGTTTTGGGTAAAGATTTGATGGATTATGGAACAAGGAGTGGCAAGAGCCTAAGGGCCAGTTCTTTTCGGCGATTATCCCAGAATCACCCCCTCCCCAGCTTCTCCCAGAATCGCCACTCCATATTTTTTTTATAATCCTATCTAGTTAAGGTCTAATTAGCTAGGATTGTAAAAAACATATGGAGTAGTGATTCCGGGAGAAGCTGGGGAGGGGGTGATTCTGGTAGAATCGGCCAAAAGAACTGGCCCTAAGATTGGGGATTCCCATGGCACCCCAAGGTAAAATTCAAGGACACCAAAAAGCCTAAGCTTGGGGATGCCCCGGAAGGCATCCCCTCTTTCGTCTTCGTCTATCGGTAACTTTACTTGGAGCTATATTTTTATTCACCACATGATATGTGTTTTGCTTAGAGCGTCTTGTATGATTTGAGTCTTTGCTTTTTAGTTTACCACAATCATCCTTTCTATACACACCTTTTGAGAGAGACTAACATGATATGAAATTTATTAGAATACTCTATGTGCTTCACTTATATCTTTTGAGCTATATAGTTTTTGCTTCAGTGCTTCACTTATATCTTTTAGAGCACGGTGGTGGATTTGTTTTATAGAAAATATTGTTCTCTCATGATTCACTTATATTATTTTGAGAGTCCTTTAAAACAACATGGCAATAATAAAAACTTTCATGTAAGTGCATTGAATACTATGAGAAGTTTGATACTTGATAATCGTTTTGAGATATGGAGATGGTGATATTAGAGTCATGCTAGTTGAGTAGTTGTGAATTTGAGAAATACTTGTGTTGAAGTTTGTGATTCCCATAGCATGCACGTATGGTGAACTGTTATGTGATGAAGTCGGAGCATGATTTATTTATTGATTGTCTTCCTTATGAGTGGCGGTCGGGGATGAGCGATGGTCTTTTCCTACCAATCTATCCCCTAGGAGCATGCGCGTAATACTTTGTTTCAATAACTAATAGATTTCTTCAATAAGTATGTGATTTCTTTATGACTAATGTTGAGTCCATGGATTATACGCACTCTCACCCTTCCACCATTGCTAGCCTCTCTAGTATCGCACAATTTTCGCCGGTACCATAAACCCACCATATACCTTCCTCAAAACAGCCACCATACCTACCTATTATGGCATTTCCATAGCCATTCCGAGATATATTGCCATGCAACTTTCCATCATTCCGTTATTATGACACGCTTCATCATTGTCATATTGCTTGCATGATCATGTAGTTGACATCGTATTTGTGGCAAAGCCACCGTTCATAATTCTTCATACATGTCACTCATGCATCATGGCACATCCCGGTACACCGCCGGAGGCATTCACATAGAGTCATATTTTGTTCTAAGTATTGAGTTGTAATTTTTGAGTTGTAAGTAAATAAAGTGTCATGATCATCATTATTAGAGCATTGTCCCAAGTGAGGAAAGGATGATGGAGACTATGATTCCCCCACAAGTCGGGATGAGACTCCGGACGAATAAAAAGAAGAGAAAAGAGGCCAAAAAGAAAATAAAATAAAGAAGGCCCAAATAAAAAAATGAGAGAAAAAGAGAGAAGGGACAATGTTACTATCCTTTTCCCACACTTGTGCTTCAAAGTAGCACCATGTTCTTCATATAGAGAGTCTCCTATGATATCACTTCCATATACTAGTGGGAATTTTTCATTATAGAACTTGGCTTGTATATTCCAATGATGGGCTTCCTCAAAATGCCCTAGGTCTTCATGAGCAAGCAAGTTGGATGCACACCCACTTAGTTTCTTTTGTTAAGCTTTCATATACTTATAGCTCTAGTGCATCCGTTGCATGGCAATCCCTACTCACTCATATTGATATCTATTAATGGGCATCTCCATAGCCCGTTGATACGCCTAGTTGATGTGAGACTATCTTCTCCTCTTTTGTCTTCTCCACAACCACCATTCTATTCCACCATAGTGCTATATCCATGGCTCACGCTCATGTATTGCGTGAAGATTGAAAAAGTTTGAGAACATCAAAAGTATGAAACAATTGCTTGGCTTGTCATCGGGGTTGTGCATGATTTAAATATTTTTTGTGGTGAAGATAGAGCATAGCCAGACTATATGATTTTGTAGGGATAACTTTCTTTGGCCATGTTATTTTGGGAAGACATGATTTCTTAGTTAGTATGCTTGAAGTATTATTATTTTTATGTCAATATTAAACTTTTATCTTGAATCTTTCGGATCTGAACATTCATGCCACAATGAAGAAAAATTACATTAATAAATATGTTAGCAAGCATTCCACATCAAAAATTCTTCTTTTATCATTTACCTACCCGAGGACGAGCAGGAATTAAGCTTGGGGATGCTTGATACGTCTCCAACATATCTACAATTTTTGATTGCTCCATGCTATTATATTATCTATTTTGGATGTTAATGGGCTTTATTTTACACTTTTATATCATTTTTGGGACTAACCTACTAACCGGAGGCCCATCCCAAATTGCTATTTTTTTCCTATTTTACGGTTTCGAAGAAAAGGAATATCAAACGGAGTCCAAACGGAATGAAACCTTCGGGAACGTGATTTTCTCAACAAACGTGATCCAGGAGACTTGGAGTGACCATCAGGAAACAAGGGAGGAAGGCACGAGGCAGGGGGCGCGCCCTCCACCCTCGTGGGCCCTCCGTTGCTCCACCGATGTACTTCTTCCTCCTATATATATCCACGTACCCCCAAACATCCAAGAGCACCACGAAAACCTAATTCCACCGCCGCAACCTTCTGTATTTGAGAGATCCCATCTCGGGGCCTTTTCCGGAGCTCCACCGGAGGGGGCATTGATCATGGAGGGCCTCTACATCAACTCCATGGCCTCTCCGGTGATGTGTGAGTAGTTTACTTCAGACCTACGGGTCCATAGTTATTAGCTAGATGGCTTCTTCTCTCTCTTTGGATCTCAATACGAAGTTATCCTCGATTTTCTTGGAGATCTATTCGATGTAATCTTCTTTTGCGGTGTGTTTGTCGAGATCCGATGAATTGTGGGTTTATGATCCAGATTATCTATGAACAATATTTGATTCTCCTCTGAATTCTTTTATGTATGATTGGTTTATCTTTGCAGGTCTCTTCCAATTATCAGTTTGGTTTGGCCTACTAGATTGATCTTTCTTGCAATGGGAGAAGTGCTTAGCTTTGGTTCAATCTTGCGGAGTTCGATCCCAGTGACTGAAAGGGAACCGATACGTATTGTATTGTTGCCATCAAGGATAAAAAGATGGGGTTTATATCATATTGCATGAGTTTATCCCTCTACATCATGTCATCTTACTTAAAGCATTACTTTGTTCTATTGAACTTAATACTCTAGATGCATGCTGGATAGCGGTCAATGTGTGGAGTAATAGTAGTAGATGCATAATCATTTCGGTCTACTTGTCTCGGACGTGATGCCTATATACATGATCATACCTAGGTATTCTCATAAATATGCTCCGTAATACTTATGCTCTTGAGAGAAGCCACTAGTGAAACCTATGGCCCCCGGTCTATCTTCCATCATATTAATCTTCCAATACTTAGTTATTTCCTTTCTCATTTATTTTACTTTGCATCTTTATTTCTCTTTATCATAAAAATACCAAAAATATTATCTTATCATATCTATCAGATGTCACTCTCGTAAGTGACTGAGAAGGGCTTGACAACCCCTTTATCGCGTTGGTTGCGAGGTTCTTATTTGTTTGTGTAGGTGCGTGGGACTTGAGCGTGATCTCCTACTGGATTGATACCTTGGTTCTCAAAAACTGAGGGAAATACTTACGCTGCTTTACTGCATCACCCGTTCCTCTTCATGGGAAAACCAACGCAGTGCTCAAGAGGTAGCACATTCATATACCATCATTTCACGGATCGAGGAAGACACGCCATTAATATGGAGGAGTGGGAGCGAGGTGGGCAGCGGTTAAAGGTCTGGATCGCCTCCCGGTGAGCCCGCGTGGCGGACTGCTGGCACGCCTATCGTCATTTCACACAACTACTAACATGCCCCGTACGATGAGTGCGTAGCGTGTTGGGGAACGTAGTAATTTCAAATTTTTTCCTATGCACACGCAAGATCATGGTGATGCATAGCAACGAGAGGGGAGAGTGTCATCCACGTACCCTCGTAGACCTTTAAGCGGAAGCGTTATGACAACACGGTTGACTTAGTCGTACGTCTTCACGGTCGACCGATCCTTAGTACCGAACGTACGGCACCTCCTCGTTCAGCAGACGTTCAGCTCGGTGACGTCCCGCGAACTCATGATCCAGTAGAGCTCGAAGGAGAGTTTCGTCATCACGACGGCGTGGTGACGATGTTGATGAAGCTACCGTCGCAGGGCTTCGCCCAGGCACCGCTACAGTATGACCGATGTGGATTATGGTGGAGGGGGGCACCGCACACGGCTGGGAGAGATCGATGATCAACTTGTGTGTTCTAGGGTGCCCCCCTGCCCCCATATATAAAGGAGCAAGGGGGGAGGCCGGTCGGCCCTGTAGGGTGCGCCAGGAGGAGTCCTCCTCCTAGTAGGAGTAGGACTCCCCTCTTTCCTACTCCTACTAGGAGGGGGAAAGGAAGGAGGAGAAGGAGAAGGAAAGGGGGTCGCCCCCTTCCTAGTCCAATTAATACCAGAGGCAGAGGGGGCACGCGGCCTGCCCTGGCTGGCCCCTCTCCCTCTCTACTAGGGCCCAACAAGGCCCATTAACCCCTGGGGGTTTCCGGTAACCCCTTCGGCACTTTGATAAAATCCCGATTTCACCCGGAACTCTTCCGATGTCCAAATGTAGGCTTCCAATGTATCAGTTTTTATGTCTCGACCTTTTCGAGACTCCTCGTCATGTCCGTGATCATATCCGGGACTCTGAACCACCTTAGGTACATCAAAACATATAAACTCATAATACCAATCGTCACAGAACTTTAAGCGTGCGGACCCTACGGGTTTGGGAACTATGTAGACATGACCGAGACACGTCTCCAGTCAATAACCAATTGCGGAATCTGGATGCTCATATTGGTTCCTACATAATCTATGAAGATTGAGGGAGTCCTGGATTAGGGGGTATCCGGACAGCCGGATTATATCCTTTGCCGGACTGTTGGACTATGAAGATACAAGATTGAAGACTTCGCCCCGTGTCCGGATAGGACTCTACTTGGCATGGAAGGCAAGCTAGGCAATACGGATATGTATATCTCCTCCTTTGTAACCGACCTTGTGTAACCCTAGCCCCCTCCGGTGTCTATATAAACCGGAGGGTTTTAGTCCATAGGACAACATACAATCATACCATAGGCTAGCTTCTAGGGTTTAGCCTCTCTGATCTCATGGTAGATCAACTCTTATAATACTCATATCATCAAGAATAAATCAAGCAGGACATAGGGTTTTACCTCCATCAAGAGGGCCCGAACTTGGGTAAAACATCGTGTCCCCTGCCTCCTGTTACCATCTTCCTTAGACGCACAGTTCGGGACTCCCTACCCGAGATCCGCCAGTTTTGACACCGACATTGGTGCTTTCATTGAGAGTTCCTCTGTGTCGTCGCCGTTAGGCTTGATGGCTCCTACTATCATCGATAGCGATGCAGCCCAGGGTGAGAC
Source organism: Triticum aestivum (assembly GCF_018294505.1). NCBI lineage: Eukaryota > Viridiplantae > Streptophyta > Magnoliopsida > Poales > Poaceae > Triticum > Triticum aestivum. The sequence continues at coordinate 412,625,660 of NC_057812.1, forward strand.
TTTTCTCCCCGGACAGATCTTTGTGTTCGGCGGCTTCGCACTCCGGGCCAACTCGCTTGGCCATCTGGAGCAGATCGAAAGTTACGCCCCTGGCCACCAGGTCAGGTTTGGAAGCTTAAACTACACGTCCGATATCCGCGGAGACTTGATCTTCGACGGATTCGAGCCCCTGCCTTGTGCGCCGCACGGTCACGATGAGTATGATTTAGCTCTACCATCGGACAATGTTCGAGGAATCGCACCGGCAGCCGCTCCGACCCTCAATTCGGAGCCAGTTGTGCCATCCGTGGACGGGTGGACAGACCCTGCCACGGAGGCCGTATCCTCTGCGGTGATCGAGCCGAATATCGACCTTACCCTTCACGAGAGCCGTGTTGCCAAACTGCCGGATCCTTCTCCGGCCACGGACTCCGAACCGCCTGCGCCCGTTCCTGTCGAATCCGATTGGGCGCCGATCATGGAGTTTACCTCCGCGGATATTTTTCAGCACTCGCCCTTTGGCGACATACTGAACTCATTAAGGTCTCTATCCTTGTCAGGAGAGTCCTGGCCGAACTACGTCCGACAGGATTGGGATGCGGATGATGAAGAAATTCGCCGCCCACCCACCACCCACTTGGTAGCCACTGTCGATGACTTAACCGACATGCTCGACTTCGACTCTGAAGACATCGACGGTATGGACGACGATGCGGGAGACGAAGAGGAACCACTGCCCACAGGGCACTGGATAACCACCTCATCATACGATATATACATGGTGGACACACCCAAAGAAGGAAATGGCGACGAGACAACGGAGGATGACCCCTCCAAAAAGCAACCCAAGCGCCGGCGCCAGCGGCGCCGCTCTAAGTCCCGCCAAGGCAAAAGTGGTGATACCGGCACCGGAGATAATAGCACTCCGGACAGTGTCGAAGACAACAACAATCCCCTCCAGCAAGATTTAGGGCTGCGGGATGGAGAAGCCAGCCCTCCAGAGAGAGCGGCAGATGGAGAGGCGGAGGATGATAATTACATGCCTCCCTCCGAAGACGAGGCAAGCCTCGACGATGACGAATTCGTCGTGCCTGAGGATCCCGTCGAACAAGAGCGCTTCAAGCGCCGGCTTATAGCCACGACAAATAGCCTTAAGAAAAAGCAGTAGCAGCTTCAAGCTGATCAAGATTTGCTAGCTGTCAGATGGACTGAAGTCCTAGCGGCCGAGGAATACAAACTCGAATGCCCCTCCAAGAGTTACCCAAAGTGCAGGTTGCTACCCCGACTGGAGGAGGAAGCACCAAAACCTACATCCCCGGCGTATGACGCGGCTGATCGGCCACCTCGTGGCCGCGACAGAGAGACATTCCAGCCAAAAGCTCAGCCCGCACCCCGACGCCATTCAAATAAAAAGGCATGGGGAAATACGCCAAACCTGCGAGACGTATTAGAGGACAAAGAAAAACATGCAAGATCGATCTACGTATCACGAGGGCGCGCCACTATGCGAGACAATAAGCGTCACGCCGGATATAGTAAAAGTAAGTCCGGTCGGGCCGAACACAGCGGGCAAGACTCATTCGAGCTGCGTCGCGACATAGCCCAGTACAGAGGCGCCGCACACCCCTTATGCTTCACAGACGAAGTAATGGATCATCAAATCCGAGAGGGTTTTAAACCGTAAATATAGAATCATATGACGACACAACAGATCCCGCGGTATGGATCAAGGATTTCCTCCTGCACATCCACATGGCCCGTGGTGATGACCTACACGCCATCAAATACCTCCCACTCAAACTCAAAGGACCATCTCGGCATTGGCTCAACAGCTTGCCAGCAGAGTCCATCGGCTGTTGGGAAGATCTGGAAGATGCATTCCTCGACAACTTTTAGGGCACTTATGTGCGACCGCCAGATGTCGATGACTTGAGCCACATAATTAAGCAGCCAGAGGAATCGGCCAGGCAATTCTGGACACGGTTCCTAACAAAGAAAAATCAAATTGTCGACTGTCCAGATGCAGAGGCCCTGGCAGCTTTCAAGCACAACATCCGCGACGAATGGCTCGCCCGACACCTTAGCCAGGAAAAGCTGAAATCTATGGCAGCCCTCACGACACTCATGACCCGCTTCTGTGCGGGAGAGGACAGCTGGTTGGCTCGCAGCAATAACATATCAAAGAACTATGGTACTTCGGATACCAAGGACGGCAATGGCAGGTCACGTCGCAACAAACATAAGCGCCGCATTACCAGCGACAATACCAAGGATACAGCAGTCAATGCCGGATTCAAAGGCTCTAAACCCGGTCAGCGGAAAAAGCCATTCAAAAGAAGCACTCCGGGCCCGTCCAGTTTGGACCGTATACTCGATCGCTCGTGCCAAATACACGGCACCCTCGACAAGCTAGCCAACCACACCACAGGGATTGTTGGGCGTTCAAGCAGGCCGGCAAGTTAAATGCCGAAAATAAAGATAAGGGGTCACATAGCGATGACGAGGAGGAGCCCCGACAGCCGAACATCAGAGGACAGAAGAGGTTCCCCCCTCAAGTGCGGACGGTGAACATGATATACGCAACCCACATCCCCAAGAGGGAGCGGAAGCGTGCGCTCAGGGACGTATATGCGTTGGAGCCAGTCGCCCCAAAGTTCAACCCATGGTCTTCCTATCTGATCACCTTCGACCGCAGGGACCACCCCACTAGTATCCGTCATGGCGGATTCGCCGCATTGGTCCTAGACCCAATCATTGACGGATTTCACCTCACTCGAGTCCTTATGGATGGCGGCAGCAGCCTGAACCTGCTTTATCATGACACAGTGCACAACATGGGTATCGACCCCTCAAGGATCAAACCCACAAAAACGACCTTTAAAGGCGTCATACCAGGTATAGAGGCCCATTGCACAGGCTCAGTCACACTGGAAGTGGTCTTCGGATCCCCGGATAACTTCCGAAGCAAAGAGTTAATCTTCGACATAGTCCCGTTCCGCAGTGGCTACCATGCACTGCTCGGGCGAACCGCATTCACAAGATTCAATGGGGTACCGCATTATGCATATCTCAAGCTCAAGATGCCAGGACCTCGGGGGGTCATCACAGTCAATGGAAATACAGAGCGCTCTCTCCGCACGGAGGAGCACACTGCGGCCCTCGTAGCAGAAGCACAAAGCAACCTCTTAAGGCAATCCACTAGTTCGGCGATTAAGGACCCGGACAACTTCAAGCGCGCCCGGAGTAATCGGCAACTGGACCGCCTGGCACGTTCCGAGCTTGCATAGCAATGCGGGCCCCACCCCGGTCCCAGCCAAACAGCGAAATCCGTGCCACACGTACATAATTACGCATTAAAAATACCATGGGCACAAGCGGGGAGGGGGGCACAACTACGGCACGCCCCAAGACGCGGCTTAAACCGCACTAGGGGCTTCCCGCTTTGTTATTTTTCTCTTTTCAGGACTTTAATCTCTGGAAACCCTGTCTGGCAACATGATTGCCGAACACATGATGCAGCAACTAAGGAGGCAGAAAGCTACGTCACACCACGGAACTCCCAGGTGGATTCCGATAACGAGTGAAATATTTGCTTTAATTCTATTCCTCAGCTTGCCCTTGGAAGGGACATGTCAAACAATCCTACTTTTTGCTTATCGCACTACTTGTATCATTCTGCTTTAACGCACCTTTTTGATTAAACAATGCATAGCATTAAGACTATTATTGCATTCTTCCTTTTCATATATATGTTCATTCATGACATCTAGCACCCGTACACTCTAGTACGGCCAATACGCTAGGGGCTTAAGCATACCCCATAATACGGCGTGAGAAGTCCGAACACTTTCGACAGTGCGACACCCTGAACTTATAGCATTATATGCATCAGCTCCGAATCATGTCTTGGGTCAATAGTTGGGTTTGCCCGGCTCCCATGTTTTGGTACCTTACGTTCCACTATATCGGCTAAGGTAGCACTGGGAGAACTACTGCGATTGTGCCCCGGTTCTGCTAGGCTAAGCACCTTAGTAGAGAAAGCTAAAACTGACTGTCATGAAAAGGCGAGAGACTGGTCGTTGTTCGAGAGGTTTCAAGTCCCTAAAGACTTATGCCACTTAGAGTGAGGAGTCGGCCCTGTCCGGCTTAAGGCGTGTATCACGCCCCGAATTCGGCCTTCCAAATACTAGGGGCTTCGCCGAAATTTAAAATTATATAGTTCTATGGCTAAGTGAGAGTGATAACACATTATAGTCCGATTGCCTTGTTCGTTGTGCTGAGCACCTCCCTCGAAGGACCCAACAATGGGAACAAGAGTGCTCAGGTTTATCCCGAACACCCCAGCACTCGTGGCGTGGGGGCAGAAGCTGACGACTAGCCATCTCTCAGATTTGATAAACAGCCGAACATAAGGTAATATTTTAAATTCAGACAAGCGTTGCATAGCGCATATGAACAAGTTTTCATAATACAGGATTACACAAGCAAGTTCACTCAAATATTACATCTTTTGCACACTCGTCCGCTATGAGATGGGCACCCTTCAGGACACCCTCATAGTACATCTCGGGGTGGCGATGCTCCTTGCCCTGCGGCGGCCCTTCCTTCAGCAGCTTCACGGCGTCCATCTTGGCCCATTGCACCTTCACACGGGCGAAAGCCCAGCGTGCACCTTCGATGCATACGGACTTCTTGATGACTTCTAGCCGTGGGCAGGAATCCACAAGATGCCTCACCAGGCCGATGTAGCTGTTGGGAAGGAAGTCGCCAGGCCACATCCGGACTATAAAGCCCTTCATGGCCTGTTCGGCCGCCTTGTGCAGCTCGACCAGTTGTTTCAGCTGGTCGCTCAAAGGCATCGGGTGTTCGGTCCCAGTATACTAAGACCAGAACAGCTTCTCTGATGAGCTTCCCTCCTCGGCCTGGTAAAACGGTGCGGCATCCGACACGCTGCGGGGCAAATATGCGAATGCTCCTAGAGAGCTCCGGATTCGGGTAAGTAATAAGTAATTTACTTTCACATGCTTGCTTTGCATATAAAATGCCTTACCTGCCACTATCTTCTTCATCGCATCAATCTCCTAGAGGGCCTTTTGGGCTTCGGCCTTGGCACTCTTTGCACTCTCAAGGGCCGTGGCAAGCTCGGACTCTCGCGTCTTCAAGTCAAGCTCCAACGCCTCGTGCTTCGTCACGAGAGCGTGGAGCTCTTGCTGCACCACACCTACCCGTGCCTCATGCCTTTCTCGCTCGGTGCGCTCCTTGGCCGCTTTATTTTCGGCCTCGGATAGCGCTTGCTTCAGGGTCACCACCTCGATCGTGGCCCCTGGCAAATTTACGATGATCCTGTCATTTTGCAATCGCATTCTTTTTATATATATATCCATAGACTAGGTACTACTTACCTTTGTTCTCCTCGAGCTGCCTCTTGGCAAGGCCAAGCTCTTTCTTGGACCCTTCGAGGTCCTGCTTCAGTACGGCGACCTCCGCAGTCAGTGTGGCAGAGGCTAGCAGTGACTCCTGCAGATATTAGTTGATCCTCTATTCTGATTTTCTTTTTGAACACCAAACAGAGCATCAGGGGCTACTGTCTATGCGGTAATATTTTTCCTATATTTCAAATACTTACCTCAAAGCCTGTCAAAAGGCTGGCACAGGCTTCAGTCAGTCCGCTCTTGGCGGACTGAACCTTCTGGATCACCGCACTCATAATAGTGGGGTGCTCTTCGTCGATGGAAGCGCCGCGAAGCGCTCCCAGCAGATTGTCCGGTGCCTCTAGATGGACAGAGGTCACTGGCACAGGCATCTTCCCCCTTTTGGAAGGAGGCCGCCTGCCTGAGTCCGGAACCACTGGAGGTTCCGGCGTGGTGTTCAGCTGAGGGCCGAACTCGGAGCCCTCGAGAGCCTTGCTCCCTCTGCTCCCGGAGTCCAGAAGGTCGCCTTGAGGCACCTCCGGGACTGTCTCCCCTCGACCCAGTGCCTCTTGAGACAATACCTCGGCGTTGTCCGTAGGGCAAGGGGAGGTGGCGGTCGGAAGTGGATCGCTATCCATATCTGACGAGCCCAGGGAGTCGTCCGACGAGGATACGTCGATACGGGCTCGTGGCGGTCTGCATAATCATAATTTGGCGTTAGGAGAAGCAGTGCGACAAAGGTATGCTATGAGTTACTCTAGTATCCGAATACTTATGACTTCGCCAGGGGCTTGGCCCTATGCAGCCACTCGTCTTCGCCGTCAACGGCGGTGGTGGAGTAGTCCGGAAGGAGGGTCCTCCCCTTCTTGGACCCTTTGGCCCCCCCGGTCGGGGCAGCCTTCCTTTTCTTGTCTCCCCCGACTAAAGGGGGAGCATCTTCATCTTCCTCCTCGTCTTCGGGGGAGGAGTGCGTCGCGGAGTTATCGGACGATGAGTCCGATAACACCTGGCGTCGGGAACTCTTTCGGGTTCCCTTGGCCTTCTTGGTCTTCTCCGACACCTTGTAAGGAGCCGGAGTCAGCATCTCCATCAGGAGAGCGTCTGCAGTGTCTTCGGGCAGAGGGGCCGGACAGTTAATCTGCCTCGACGTCTCCACCCAGTCCTGTCAAAGGCATGGAGCTCAGACCCCGCACATGGTTGAGCTAGGGGAAATAAATATCCTACCAGATGTATAGAACTCACCGAATGCGCTAGGCGCTTCGCGCTTAGCCCGCGGTCCTCGGTGAGAGAGGGAGGGACCTCGGCGCCCTTGAACAGCACCCTCCAGACGTCCTTGTGCATCGTGTCGAAGAGCTCGCTCAGAGTCTGGTGCTGGGCCGGGTCAAACTCCCACAAGTTGAAATCCCGTTGTTGACACGGGAGGATCCGGCGGATGAGCATGACGTGGACTATGTTGACAAGCTTGAGCTTCTTGCTTGCCATATTCCGGATACATTTCTGGAGTCCGTCCAGCTCCACCGATGAACCCCAGGACAGGCCATTCTCTTTCTAGGAGGTGACCTGCGTGGGGATTCCGGATCGAAACTCGGGGGCCGCCGCCCAATTGGTGTCGCGCGGCTCGGTGATGTAGAACCACGCCGATTGCCACCCCTTTATGGTCTCCACGAAGGAGCCTTCAAGCCATATAACATTGGGCATCTTGCCCACCATGGCTCCACCGCATTCTGCTTGTTGGCCTCCCACCACCTTCGCCTTGATATTGAAGGTCTTCAGCCACAGGCGGAAGTGGGGCCGGATGCGGAGGAAAGCCTCACACATGACGATGAACGCCGAAATGTTGAGGATGAAGTTCGGGGCTAGATCATGAAAGTCCAGCCCGTAGTAGAACATAAGACCACGGACGAATGGATGGAGGGGAAACCCCAGTCCGCGGAGGAAGTGGTGGAGGAAAACTACCCTCTTGTGAGGTTCTGGGGTAGGAATGATCTGCCCCGCAGCGGGCAGCCGATGCGCGGCTAAGTATCCGGCTCCGTGCAACTTCTTGATGTGTCCCTCCGTAGCGGAGGAAGCCATCCATTTGCCTCCCGCTCCGGACATGTTTGGAGAAGGTTGAGGGGAAGGATGTGGACTTGGGCGTTGGAGCTCGAGTGTGCAAGAACGGATGAGCAAGGAGGAAGAAGGCGTGGGTAGAGAAAGGTTAAACCTTCTCCCTTTATAAGGGCGGCTGAAACTATGCGCCCCCACTAGCCTGGTAAAACTCGCTTATCCCCCAAGCGTCGTAATTGGTGGCGCGGTTGGGTTACCCATGCCCGTATTGGTGAGAATCCCGTAATAAGGGGGACACAATCTCTGCGTTGACAAGATGTGTCAAGAAACTGCCTCGCGTTATGTGCGGGACTGGTTAAAGAAAAACGGTTCGAATAATCACCAAGCCATGTCATGATGTCATGTTGCCAAAATGTGTCAGCAGATTAGATTTGTGGAAATATTATTCTCTCTACGGTGGTATGTGGAACTTATTTTGCAGGGTCGGACACTATCCTTGTATTCAAATTTTTCCGTGGTGTATTCGGAGGAGGAACCCACCTTGCAATGCCGAAGACAACACTGCACGCTGGACTCATCGTCATTGAAGCCTGGTTCAGGGGCTACTGAAGGAGTCCTGGATTAGGGGGTATCCGGACATCCGAATTATATACTTTGCCGGACTGTTGGACTATGAAGATACAAGATTGAAGACTTCGCCCCGTGTCCGGATAGGACTCTACTTGGCGTGGAAGGCAAGCTAGGCAATACGGATATGTATATCTCCTCCTTTGTAACCGACCTTGTGTAACCCTAGCCCCCTCCGGTGTCTATATAAACCAGAGGGTTTTAGTCCATAGGACAACATACAATCATACCATAGGATAGCTTCTAGGGTTTAGCCTCTCTGATCTCGTGGTAGATCAACTCTTGTAATACTCATATCAACAAGAATAAATCAAGCAGGACGTAGGGTTTTACCTCCATCAAGAGGGCCCGAACCTGGGTAAAACATCGTGTCCCCTGCCTCCTGTTACCATCCACCTTAGACGCACAGTTCAGGACCCCCTACCCGAGATCTGCCGGTTTTGACAGCGACAAAGATCTTTATCGGTCAAAGTGCATAACAACATACGTTGTTCCCTTTGTCACTGGTATGTTACTTGCCCGAGATTCGATCATTGGTATCTCAATACCTAGCTCAATCTCGTTACCGGCAAGTCTCTTTACTCGTTCTGCAATGCATCATCCCACAACTAGCTCATTAGTTGCATTGCTTGCAAGGCTTATAGTGATGTGCATTATCGAGAGGGCCTAGAGATACCTCTCCGACAATCGGAGTGACAAATCCTATTCTTGATCTATGCCAACTCAACAAGTACCATAAGAGACACCTGTAGAGCACCTTTATAATCACCCAGTTATGTTGTGACATTTGGTAGCACACAAAGTGTTCCTCCGGTAATCGGGAGTTGCATAATCTCATAGTCATAGGAACATGTATAAGTCATGAAGAAAGCAATAGCAGTAAACTAAAACGATCAAGTGCTAAGCTAACAAAATGGGTCAAGTCAATCACATCATTCTCTAATGATGTGATCCCGTTAATCAAATGACAACTCATGTCTATGGTTAGGAAACATAACCATCATTGATTCAATGAGCTAGTCAAGTAGAGGCATACTAGTGACAATCTGTTTGTCTATGTATTCACACATGTATTATGTTTCTGGTTAATACAATTCTAGCATGAATAATAAACATTTATCATGATATGAGGAAATAAATAATAACTTTATTATTGCCTCTAGGGCATATTTCCTTCAGTCTCCCACTTGCACTAGAGTCAATAATCTAGATTACACAGTAAAGATTCTAACACCCATGGAGTCCTGGTGTTGATCATGTTTTGCTCGTGGAAGAGGCTTCAACGGGTCTGCAACATTCAGATCCGTATGTATCTTGCATATCTCTATGTCTCCCACCTGGACTTGATCCCGGATGGAATTGAAGCGTCTCTTGATGTGCTTGGTTCTCTTGTGAAATCTGGATTCCTTTGCCAAGGCAATTGCACCAGTATTGTCACAAAAGATTTTCATTGGACCCGATGCACTAGGTATGACACCTAGATCGGATATGAACTCCTTCATCCAGACTCCTTCATTTGTTGCTTCCGAAGTAGCTATGTACCCCGCTTCACACGTAGATCCCGCCACGACGCTTTGTTTAGAACTGCTCCAACTAACAACTCCACCATTCAATATAGATACATATCCGGTTTGCGATTTAGAATCGTCCAGATCAGTGTCAAAGCTTGCATCGACGTAACCATTTACAACGAGCTCTTTGTCACCTCCATAAACGAGAAACATATCCTTAGTCCTTTTCAGGTATTTCAGTATGTTCTTGACCGCTGTCTAGTGATCCACTCCTGGATTACTTTGGTACCTCCCTGCTAAACTAATAGCAAGGCACACATCAGGTCTGGTACACAACATTGCATACATGATAGAGCCTATGGCTGAAGCATAGGGAACACTTTTCATTTTATCTCTATCTTCTGCAGTGGTCGGGCATTGAGTCTTACTCAACTTCACACCTTGTAACACAAGCAAGAACCCTTTCTTTGCTTGATCCATTTTGAACCCTTTAAAAAATTTATCAAGGTATGTGCTTTGTGAAAGTCCAATTAAGCGTCTTGATCTATCTCTATAGATCTTGATGCCCAATATATAAGTAGCTTCTCTGAGGTCTTTCATTGAAACACTTTTATTCAAGTATCCTTTTATGCTATCCAACAATTCTATGTCATTTCCAATCTGCAATATGTCATCCACATATAATATTAGAAATGCTACAGAGCTCCCACTCACTTTCTTGTAAATACAGGCTTCTCTGAAAGTCTGTATAAAACCATATGCTTTGATCACACTATCAAAACGTTTATTCCAACTCCGAGAGGCTTGCACCAGTCCATAAATGGATCGCTAGAGCTTGCACACTTTGTTAGATCCCTTTGGATCGACAAAACTCTCTGGTTGCATCATATACAACTCTTCTTCCAGAAATCCATTCAAGAATGCAGTTTTGACATCCATTTGCCAAATTTCATAATCATAAAATGCGGCAATTGCTAACATGATTGGGACAGACTTAAGCATCGCTACGGGTGAGAAAGTCTCGTCGTAGTCAACTCCTTGAACTTGTCGAAAACCTTTCGCAATAAGTCGAGCTTTGTAGACAGTAACATTATCGTCAGCGTCAGTCTTCTTCTTGAAGATCCATTTATTCTTGATGGCTTGCCAATCATCGGGCAAGTCAACCAAAGTCCATACTTTGTTCTCATACATAGATCCCATCTCAGATTTCATGGCCTCAAGCCATTTTGCGGAATCTGGGCTCACCATTGCTTCTTCATTGTTCGTAGGTTCATCATGGTCAAGTAACATGACTTCCAGAACAGGATTACGGTACCACTCTGGTGCGGATCTTACTCTGCTTGACCTACGAGGTTCGGTAGTAACTTGATCTGAAGTTTCATCATCATCATCATTAGCTTCCTCACTAATTGGTGTAGGTGTCACAGGAACTGGTTTCTGTGATGAACTACTTTCCAATAAGGGAGCAGGTACAATTACCTCATCAAGTTCTACTTTCCTCCCACTCACTTCTTTCGAGAGAAACTCCTTCTCTAGAAAGTATCCATTCTTTGCAACGAATATCTTGCCTTCAGATCTGTGATAGAAGGTGTACCCAACAATCTCCTTTGGGTATCCTATGAAGACACATTTCTCCGATTTGGGTTCGAGCTTATTAGGTTGAAGCTTTTTCACATAAGCATCACAGCCCCAAACTTTAAGAAATGAGAACTTTGGTTTCTTGCCAAACCACAGTTCATAAGGCGTCGTCTCAACGGATTTCGATGGTGCCCTATTTAACATGAATGCAGCTGTCTCTAAAGCATAACCCCAAAACGATAGCGGTAAATCAGTAAGAGACATCATAGATCGCACCATATCTAGTAAAGTACGATTACGATGTTCGGACACACCATTACGCTGTGGTGTTCCGGGTGGCGTGAGTTGCGAAACTATTTCGCATTGTTTCAAATGTAGACCAAACTCACAACTCAAATATTCTCCTCCACGATCAAATCGTAGAAACTTTATTTTCTTGTTACGATGATTTTCCACTTCACTCTGAAATTCTTTAAACTTTTCAAATGTTTTAGACTTATGTTTCATTAGGTAGATATACCCATATTTGCTCAAATCATTTGTGAAGGTGAGAAAATAACGATACCTGCCACGAGCCTCAATATTCATCGGACCACATACATCAGTATGTATGATTTCCAATAAATCTGTTGCTCGCTCCATTGTTCCGGAGAACAGCGCTTTAGTCATCTTGCCCATGAGGCATGGTTAGCAAGTAACAAGTGATTCATAATCAAGTGATTCGAGAAGTCCATTAGTATGGAGTTTCTTCATGCGCTTTACACCAATATGACCCAAACGGTAGTGCCATAAATAAGTTGCACTATCATTATCAACTCCACATCTTTTGGCTTCAACATTATGAATATGTATATCACTACTATCGAGATTCAACACAAATAGACCACTCTTCAAGGGTGCATGACCATAAAAGATATTACTCATATAAATAGAACAACCATTATTCTCATATTTAAATGAATAAGCGTCTCACATCAAACAAGATCCAGATATAATGTTCATGCTTAACGCTGGCACCAAATAACAATTATTCAGTTCTAAAACTAATCCCAAAGGTAGATGTAGAGGTAGCATGCCGATGGCGCTCACATCGACTTTGGAACCATTTCCCACGTGCATCGTCACCTCATCCTTAGCTAGTCTTCGCTTAATCCGTAGTCCCTGTTTCGAGTTGCAAATATGAGCAACAAAACCAGTATCAAATACCCAGGTGCTACTGCGAGCTCTAGTAAGGTACACATCAATAACATGTGTATCACATATACCTTTGTTCACTTTGCCATCCTTCTTATCCGCTTCCAGTGACCAGTCCCTTTGAAGTAGAAGCACTCAGTCTCAGGCTTAGGTCCAGACTTGGGTTTCTTCTCTTGAGTAGCAACTTGTTTGCCATTCTTCTTGAAGTTCCCTTTCTTCTTCCCTTTACCATTTTTCTTGAAACTGGTGGTCTTGTTGACCATCAACACTTGATGCTCCTTCTTGATTTCTACCTCCGCAACTTTTAGCATTGCGAAGAGCTCGGGAATCGTCTTATCCATCCCTTGCATATTATAGTTCATCACGAAGCTCTTGTAGCTTGGTGGCAGTGATTGAAGAACTCTGTCAATGACACTATCAACAGGAAGATTAACTCCCAGTTGAGTCAAGTGGTTATGGTACCCAGACATTCTGAGTATATGTTCACTGACAGAACTATTCTCCTCCATCTTGTAGCTATAGAACTTATTGGAGACTTCATATCTCTCAATCCGGGCATTTGCTTGAAATATTAACTTCAACTCCTAGAACATCTCACATGCTCCATGACGTTCAAAATGTCGTTGAAGTCCCGGTTCTAAGCCATAAAGCATGGCACACCGAACTATCGAGTAGTCATCAGCTTTACTCTGCCAGACGTTCTTAACATCACCAGCAGCGTCTGCAGCAGGCTTGACACCTAGCTGTGCTTCCAGGTCGTAATTCTTCTGTGCAACAATAAGGATAATCCTCAGTTTACGGACCCAGTCCGTGTAATAGCTACCATCATCTTTCAACTTTGGTTTCTCAAGGAACGCATTAAAATTCAATGGAACAACAACACGGGCCATCTATCTACAATAACATAGACAAGCAAAATACTACCAGGTACTAAGTTCATGATAAATTTAAGTTCAGTTAATCATATTATTTAAGAACTCCCACTTAGATAGACATCCCTCTAATCATCTAAGTGATCACGTGATCCATATCAACTAAACCATAACCAATCATCACGTGAGATGGAGTAGTTCTCAATGGTGAACATCTCTATGTCGATCATATCTACTATATGATATGCTTGACCTTTCGGTCTCAGTGTTCCGAGGCCATATCTGCATATGCTAGGCTCATCAAGTTTAACCCGAGTATTCTGCGTATGCAAAACTTTCTTACACCCGTTGTAGATGAACGTTGAGCTTATCACACCCGATCATCACGTGGTGTCTCGGCACGACGAACTTTGGCAACGGTGCATACTCAGGGAGAACACTTTTACCTTGAAATTTAGTGAGAGATCATCTTATAATGCTACCGTCAAACAAAGCAAAATAAGATGCATAAAGGATAAACATCACATGCAATCAATATAAGTGATATGATATGGCCATCATCATCTTGTGCCTTTGATCTCCATCTCCAAAGCACCGTCATGATCACCATCGTCACCGGCGCGACACCTTGATCTCCATTGTAGCATCGTTGTCGTCTCGCCATCTATTGCTGCTACGACTACCGCTACCGCTTAGTGATAAAGTAAAGCAATTACAGCACGATTGCATTGCATACAATAAAGCGACAACCATATGGCTCCTGCCAGTTGCCGATAACTCTGTTACAAAACATGATCATCTCATACAATAAATATAGCATCATGTCTTGACCATATCACATTACAACATGCCCTACAAAAACAAGTTAGACATCCTCTAGTTTGTTGTTGCAAGTTTTACGTGGCTGCTACGGGCTGAGCAAGAACCGTTCTTACCTGCGCATCAAAACCACAACGATAGTTCGTCAAGTTAGTGCTGTTTTAACCTTCACAAGGACCGGGTGTAGCCACACTCGGTTCAACTAAAGTTGGAGAAACTGACACCCGCCAGCCACATGTGTGCAAAGCACGTCGGTAGAACCAGTCTTGCGTAAGCGTACACGTAATGTCGGTCCGGGCTGCTTCATCCAACAATATCGCCGAACCAAAGTATGACATGCTGGTAAGCAGTATGACTTGTATCGCCCACAACTCACCTGTGTTCTACTCGTGCATATAACATCTACGCATAAACCTGGCTCGGATGCCACTGTTGGGGAACATAGTAATTTCAAAAAATTTCCTACGCATACGCAAGATCATGGTGATGCATAGCAACGAGAGGGGAGAGTGTCGTCCACATACCCTCGTAGACCGTTAAGCGGAAGCGTTATGACAACGCGGTTGATGTAGTCGTACGTCTTCACGATCGACCAATCCTCAGTACCGAACGTACGGCACCTCCGCATTCAGCACACGTTCAACTCGGTGACGTCCTGCGAACTCACGATCTAGTAGAGCTTGAAGGAGAGTTTCGTCAGCATGACGGCGTGGTGACAATGTTGATGAAGCTACCGTCGCAGGGCTTCGCCTAAGAACCACTACAGTATGACCGAGGTGGATTATGGTGGAGGGGGGCACCGCACACGGCTGGGAGAGATCAATGATCAACTTGTGTGTTCTAGGGTGCCCCTGCCCCCGTATATAAAGGAGCAAGGGGGAGGCCGGCCGGCCCTATAGGGCGCGCCAGGAGGAGGATTCCTCCTCCTAGTAGGAGTAGGACTCCCCTCTTTCCTACTCCTACTAGTAGGGGGAAAGGAAGGGGGAGAAGGAGAAGGAAAGGGGGGCACCGCCCCCTTCCTAGTCCAATTCAGACCAGAGGGGGAGGGAGCATGCGGCCTTTCCTGGCCGGCCCCTCTCTCTCTCCACTAGGGCCCAACAAGGCCCATTAACACTCAAAAAGTGCACCGTATGCTCATTACGATTAACATGAAAAGTGACATTGCCTTTAGTGCAATCAATAACAGCCCCTGCAGTATTCAAAGAGGGTCTTCCAAGAATAATAGACATACTATCGTCCTTGGGAATATCAAGAATGACAAAGTCCGTTAAAATAGTAACGTTTGCAACTATAACAGGCACATCCTCACAAATTCCGACAGGTATAGCAGTTGATTTTCAGCCATTTGCAAAGATATTTCAGTAGGTGTCAACTTATTCAAATCAAGTCTACGATATAAAGAGAGAGGCATAACACTAACACCGGCTCCAAGATCACATAAAGCAGTTTTAACATAGTTTCTTTTAATGGAGCATGGTATAGTTGGTACACCGGGATCTCCAAGTTTCTTTGGTATTCCACCCTTAAAAGTATAATTAGCAAGCATGGTGGAAATTCCAGCTTCCGGTATATTTCTCTTATTTGTAACAATTTCTTTCATATACTTAGAATAAGGATTCATTTTGAGCATATTAGTAAATCATATATGCAAAAAGATAGGTCTAATCATTTCAGCAAAGCGCTCAAAATCCTCATCATCCTTTTTCTTGGATGGTTTGGGAGGAAAAGGCATGGGTTTCTGAACCCAATGCTCTCTTTCTTTACCATGTTTCCTAGTAACAAAGTCTTTCTTATCATAACGTTGATTCTTTGATTGTGGGTTATCAAGATCAACAGCAGGTTCAATTTCTATTTCATTATCATTACTAGGTTGAGCATCATCATGAACATTATCATTAACATTATCACTAGTTTCAGGTTCATTACCAGATTAAGTTTCAGCATCAGAAATAGAAATATCATTTGGATTCTCAGGTGTTTCAGTAATAGGTTCACTAGAAGTATGCAAAGTCCTATCATTTTTCTTTTTCTTCCTTTTAGAAGGACTAGGTGCATCTATATTATTTCTGTGAGAATCTTGCTCAATTCTCTTAGGGTGGCCTTCAGGATATAAAGGTTCCTGAGTCATTCTACCACCTCTAGTCATAACTCTAACAACATTATCATTGTTCTTACTATTCAATTCATTGAGAAAATCATTTTGAGCTTTAAGTACTTGTTCTACTTGAGTGGTAACCATAGAAGCATGTTTACTAATAAGTTTAAGTTCACCTTTGACATTAGCCATATAATCACCCAAGTGTTCAAGCATATTTGAATTATATTTGAATTGTCTACCAAAATAATCATTAAAGTCTTCTTGCTTAGCCATAAATTTATCAAACTCATCTAAGCATGGGCTAGCAAATTTAGTAAACAGGATTTCAGCTTTATCATATCTATAGAGAGAATTTACCTTTACTACCTGTGTCGGGTTATCAAGACCATGAGTTTCTTCAATAGGTAATGGATTAAGATCACATTTTCTTCAACAAGCGGTAAATTAAGACCGTGTATTTCTTCAATAGGAGGTAAATTCTTAACATCTTCAGCTTTAATACCCTTTTCTTTCATAGATTTCTTTGCCTCTTGCATATCTTTAGGATTGAGAAATAGAATACCCTCTTCTTCGGAGTTGGTTTAGGAATAGGCTCAGGAATTGGCTCTAGAGGTGTCCAATTATTTTCATTTGTCAACATATTATTCAATAGAATTTCAGCTTCATCCGGTGTTCTTTCCCTGAAAACAAAACCAACACAACTATCCAGGTAATCTCTGGAGGCATCGGTTAGTCCACTATAAAAGATATCAAGTATTTCATTTTTCTTAAGAGGATGATCAGGCAAAGCATTAAGTAATTGGAGAAGCCTCCCCCAAGCTTGTGGGAGACTCTCTTCTTCAATTTGCACAAAATTATATATATCCCTTAAAGCAGCTTGTTTCTTATGAGCAGGGAAATATTTAGTAGAGAAGTAGTAAATCATATCCTGGGGACTACGCACACAACCAGGATCAAGAGAACTAAACCATATCTTAGCATCACCCTTTAATGAGAATGGAAATATTTTAAGGATATAAAAGTAACGAGTTCTCTCATCATTAGTGAACAGGGTAGCTATATCATTTAATTTAGTAAGATGTGCCACAACAGTTTCAGATTCATAGCCATGAAAAGGATCAGATTCAACCAAAGTAATTATATCAGGATCAACATAGAATTCATAATCCTTATCGGTAATACAGATAGGTGAAGTAGAAAAAGCAGGGTCAGGTTTCATCCTAGCATTTAGAGATTGCTTATTCCATTTAGCTAATAACCTCTTAAGTTATTATCTATCTTTGGAAGCTAAAATAGCTAAAGAAGTTTCTTTATCAAAAACATAACCCTCAGGAATAACAGGCAAGTCTTCATCATCAATTTCATCAATATTATTAGATTCAATATTTTCAATCTCTCTAGCGCTAGCAAGTTGTTCATCAAGAAATTCACCAAGTGGCACAGTAGTATCAAGCATAGAAGTAGTTTCATCATAAGTATCATGTATAGCAGAAGTGGCATCATCAATAACATGCGACATATCAGAACAAATAGCAGAAGCATGTTTAGGTGTCGCAAGCTTACTCATAACAGAAGGTGAATCAAGTGCAGAGCTAGATGGCAGTTCCTTACGTCCCCTCGTAGTTGAGGGATAGATCTTGGTTTTTGGATCTCTCAAGTTCTTCATAATGATAAGAAGATATAAATCCCAAGTGACTCAAAGAATAGAGCTATGCTCCCCGGAAACGGCGCCAGAAAATAGTCTTGATAACCCACAAGTATAGGGGATCGCAACAGTTTTCGAGGGTAGAGTATTCAACCCAAATTTATTGATTCGACACAAGGGGAGCCAAAGAATATTCTCAAGTATTAGCGGCTGAGTTGTCAATTCAACCACACATGGAAACTTAATATCTGCAGCAAAGTGTTTAGTAGCAAAGTAATATGATAGTAGTGGTAACGGTACCAAAAGGTAACGATAGCAAAAGTAATGTTTTTGGTATTTTGTAGTGATGATAGCAATAGCAACGGAAAAGTAAACAAGCAAAGAACAATATGTGGAAAGCTCGTAGGCAATGGATTGGTGATGGAGAATTATGCCGGATGTGGTTCATCATGTAACAGTCATAACCTAGGGTGACACAGAACTAGCTCCAGTTCATTGATATAATGTAGGCATGTATTCTGAATATAGTCATACGTGCTTATGGAAAAGATCTTGCATGACATATTTTGTCCTACCCTCTCGTGGCAGCGGGGTCCTTACGGAAACTAAGGGATATTAAGGCCTCCTTTTAATAGAGTACCGGAACAACGCATTAACACATAGTGAATACATGAGCTTCTCAAACTACGGTCGTCACCGGTAAGTATCCCGATTATTGTCACTTCGGGGTTAACGGATCATAACACATAATAGGTGACTATAGACTTGCAAGATAGGATCAAGAACACTCATATATTGATGAAAACATAATAGGTTCAGATCTGAAATCATGGCACTTGGGCCCTAGTGACAAGCATTAAGCATAGCAAAGTCATAGCAACATCAAGCTCAGAACATAGTGGATACTAGGGATCAAACCCTAACAAAACTAACTCGATTACATGATAGATCCCATCCAACCCATCACCGTCTAGCAAGCCTACGATGGAATTACTCACGCACGGCGGTGAGCATCATGAAATTGGTGATGGAGGATGGTTGATGATGAAGATGGCGACGGATTCCCCTCTCCGGAGCCCCGAACGGACTCCAGATCAGCCCTCCCGAGAGGTTTTAGGGCTTGGCGGCGGCTCCGTATCGTAAAACATGATGAATCCTTCTCCCTGATTTTTTTCTCCCCGAAACACAATATATAGAGTCGGAGTTGGAGTCGGAGGAGCTCCAGGGGGCCCATGAGGTAGGGGGCGCGCCCCCACCCTCGTGGACAGGTGATGGGCCCCCTGGCCTTCATCTTTTGCAGGTATTTTTTATATTTTCCAAAAAGTTGCTCCGTGAAGTTTCAGGTCAGGTCATTCCGAGAACGTTTGTTTCTGCACATAAATAACACCATGGTAATTCTCCTGAAAACAGTGTTAGTCCGGGTTAGTTCCATTCAAATCATGAAAGTTAGAGTCCAAAACAAGGGCAAAGTGTTTGGAAAAGTAGATACGATGGAGACGTATCATGCCGCTCCTCCATGACCATATTCCCCCCTTCGCAGATCCTCTGATGCGAGCCCCTGCCAAACTGATCTCGCCGGAGTTCCGCTCCTGAAGCTTCTGCTTGCCATGACCGCTTGATGAAGCGCACGCCTCCACTGAGCACTCCACTGTCTCTGCCGCATCAAGCCTAACCCTTCGTACCTCTTTGCCGCCTGAAGGAGCGCAGGAGAAGTCACCAGGACTGATCCTGAAGCCGCTGCCGTCTTCCTGTATTTCTGGTGAGCGCGCACCCACAGATTTACTTCGGCCAATCACGTGATGACATGTGGCATGCTACATTAGACACTACAGAAAACGCTATAGTAATTTCAGAATAGATGTTTAACTATTTTTTTGTTTTTTCACATATTTTAGTCCAATTTTCATTTAGGCACAACTTCCAATCCATGTATCCAAATTGAGTTATTCATTTTTCCTACATGTTCATAATGACCTCTACGATCCTGTGGAATCAATATTTCATTTGTTCAAACTTTGCAAAATTGACAAATTCAAATTCAAATTTGAATCTTCATTCGATCTAAAAGCATAAGTGCTCCCTAGGTGATTTTGATAATTAATGACAACATATCTCTTGTTGGACTAATACTTTTACCTAGTATGTTTCAGACAAGTTCAACAAATTAAGTGGCATGGACTAAAGGATGTGGAACCCCTTCAAGATGCCAAGGACAAAGGATTGGCTCAAGCTTCAAGATCAAGAGTCTACATTTACTATTTTAGTGATCCAATATCACATTGAGTCTATAGGAAAAGCTAATACTATCAAGAGGGGATGAGGTGTTGCGTAATGGCTTGCTTGCTCAAAAGTGCTTAGTGACATGCTCCAAAACCCTCAACTACCTTCCCACATCCACATATGACCTAAACTAAAAGTCAAACTCGGCCCCACCGATTCTTTCTATCCGGCGCCACCGAGTTCAGTCGTCATAGCCACTGCCAAAACCCTAATCAGTTCGGTCTCACCGATGGGATCTCGGTCTCATCGGGATGGGCTTGCAAACTCTCTGTTACCTACTGCAATATTTTCGGTCCCACTGAGATATGCAATCGGCCGCACCGGGTTTGCTTGGCCAACTCTTTGTTTCACTTATTACCCAAATCGGTCCCACCGAGTTTTGGATTTACCCTAACCCTAGCACATCGGTCCCACCGAGTTGATCCAGTCCGTCCCACAAAAAATCCTAACGGTCACTAGGTTTGCTAAATCGGTCCGACCGAGTTTCGCAATTCGGCCTCACCGAAATTGATAAATTGTGTGTAACGGTTAGTTTTTGTGTGGAGGCAATATATACCCCTCCACCCACTCTTCATTCGTGGAGAGAGCCATCAGAACATACCTACACTTCCAATACACATTTTCTGAGAGAGAACCACCTACTCATGTGTTGAGGCCAAGATATTCCATTCCCACCATATGAATCTTGATCTCTAGCCTTCCCCAAGTTGCTTTCCACTCAAATCTTCTTTCCGCCAAATTCATATCCTGTGAGAGAGAGTTGAGTGTTGCGGAGACTATCATTTGAAGCACAAGAGCAAGGAGTTCATCATCAACACACCATTTGTTACTTCTTGGAGAGTGGTGTCTCCTAGATTGGCTAGGTGTCACTTGGGAGCCTCCGACAAAGATTGTGGATTTGAACCAAGGAGTTTGTAAGGGCAAGGAGATCGCCTACTTCGTGAAGATCTACCGCTAGTGAGGCAAGTCCTTCGTGGGCGATGGCCATGATGGGATAGACAAGGTTGCTTCTTCGTGGACCCTTCGTGGGTGGAGCCCTCCGTGGACTTGCGCAACCGTTACCCTTCGTGGGTTGAAGTCTCCATCAACATGGATGTAAGATAGCACCACCTATCGGAAACATGACAAAAACATCCATGTCTCCAATTGCGTTTGAATTCTCCAAACCCTTCCCCTTACATTCTTGCAAGTTGCATGCTTTACTTTCCGCTGCTCATATACTCTTTGCATGCTTGCTTGATATGTATTGTGTTTGTTAAACTTGTGCCTAAACTCCACTTCAACTTAAAGAAATTAAAAACTTCAACTTTTAGCACTTAGTGTCTAATCACCCCCCTCTAGACACCTCTTCTCGATCCTTTCAATTGGTATCAGAGCTTTGCTCTCCATTGCCTTGGTTTAAACACCATTGGAGGAAGATGGATGAGTCTACTTTGGGGAGTCTTAGACGTAGAGTGCCTATTCTTGATGGAGAATATTTTCATGATTGAAAAAATGAAATGCTTGAGATTTTCAATGAATATCACTTGAACAAGTATATTGCTAGCCCTTGTGCACCTCATGTTGATCCCATGTATCCTACCCTTGATGAATCAATTGACATGATTTGCAATCTTAGAACTGTTAATCTTATCACTAGAGGCTTGCCTAGAAACTTGATTGGGTTTTTGCCTACTCTTAAGTGTGCCTACACCATACAGAAATTTTTCTTGAGAACTCTTTCCAAATTATTCCTTGGAAGATCTAGATGAAATTCTCCATAAATCCATTGCCTTGATTAAGATGAGTTCCAATGATCCCAAATTTTGTGACTGCTTATTTGAGCTTACTAATCTTATGAGTGCCAAAGGAGATGTTGGAATCATTAGCAATATCATTTCCAGAGCTATTAGAATTCATAAAGATAACTATAGAAATGATCATTTATCTAATGAATTACCCTCTCTAGGAATTGATCAATCACAATATGATGTTGAACATGGATACTCTGATGAGGATGATGATGATAGTGACTATGATCTCGATGATGCGATGAGACACTTTGGTCTTATGGCAAATTTTCACGGCTACATGGCTGGAGGAAAGGAACGGGTCCTTGATAGTGGATGTACTGATCATATGATCGGAGATAAAGACATGTTTTGTGAGCTTGCTGAAAACGACGACCCTCGAAAGTATGTCACTTTTGGTGATAATTCAAAGGGTAATGTGGTTGGCCTTGGTAAGCTGGCCATCTCACATGATAGCTCCATACAAAATGTCATGCTCGTTGAATCTCTTGGCTACAACTTACTTTCAGTATCTAGACTTGCCGATTTCGGTTTCAATGTCCTATTTACTGAAGTAGACTGCCAAGTGTTTCGTAGAGATAATCATAAAATGGTCTTTACCGGTATACGTAGAGGAGATCTTTACATTGTTGATTTCACTAAAAAGGCTCAACCTAAAACTTGCTTAATTGCTAAATCTTCTAAAGGCTGGTTGTGGCATAGAAGGCTAGGCCATGTGGGCATGCGAAACCTTGACAAACTCATTAAAGGAAATCATATCCTTGGCGTTAACGATGTCATATTTGACAAGGATAGACTTTGTAGTGCTTGTCAAGCAGGGAAACAAGTTGGAGGAAGTCATCGCGCTAAGAACATCATGACCACAAGAAGACCACTCGAGCTACTTCACATGGATCTCTTTGGTCCAAATGCCGACAAGAGTCTCGGTGGTAACTCATTTGGTCTAGTCATAGTTGATGATTTTTCAAGATTTACGTGGGTGTTCTTTCTTGATGACAAATTGCAGGTCCAAAAGATCTTCAAAAACTTTGCTAGGAAGGCCCAAAATTAATTTGACGTAAAGATCAAGAAGGTTCGGAGCGACAATGGAACGGAGTTCAAGAACGCAAATGTAGACACCTTTCTTGATGAAGAAGGGATTACACATGAGTTCTCGGCTACGTACACACCTCAACAAAATGGAGTCGATGAGAGGAAGAACCAGACTCTCATCGAGATGGCAAGAACGATGCTTGATGAGTACAAGATGCCAAAACACTTTTGGGCGGAAGCGGTTGAGACAGCTTGTCATGCAACAAATCGCTTGTATCTTCACAAGCTACTCGGCAAGACGGAATATGAGCTCCTCACCGGTAACAAACCCCAAGTTGGATACTGTAGCGACCCGACCCGAATGGGTCAAGTCTCTGTGCTTAAGTGTCATCCCTGGATCGGTATGCTGACACACACAGTACTCGAGGATTTATAACAGAGGTAAATCACATGTAAAAGTAACGTAAATACTATTACCTCAAATCCAAAATAGCGGAAGTAACAAGGTTGTGGATTCCCATCAACACCAACGGCAAAGTTGAGTGTAGAAATCGTAACCCTAACGTATCACTTACTCGTCGTAAGATAATCCTGCAACATGACACGTTGCAGCCACAGAGGGTCAGTACATTGAATGTACTGGCAAATTCACACCATAGAGAATGATGAATAAAGGCTATCACTACATGCATATTTGGCTGGTGGAAATGCTCTATGGTTATAAGGTTTTTGTGAAAAGCTAATTTTTCCCTACTGCAAAGGAATACATTTTAATTAACTATCATGGTGGTTGTTGAACATTGAGAATGGTTGACAGCATTCTCAATCCCAATTAAGCATCATCATTAAACCCAACAATATTCATTTAAAGTAACATGATGAGATCAACAGGATAATCCAAGAACTAGATACTCAAGATGTCCATAACCGGGGACACGGCTAATCATGATTAGTTTATACACTCTGCAGAGGTTTGCGCACTTTTCCCCACAAGACTCGATCGCCTCCGTTGGATTTCTCGCACTACATGGTGTTTGAGAAACGGATGACCGAGACACAGTCTTTCAGAAGCGCTAGCACCTTACGATGGATAGACCGGTACACCTACTTTCCCCTACATCTGCTAGTCTACCCTGTAAGAGTTCGCACGACTTAATCAACTATGCCAGAGCCCATAATGGCTTGTGGCTGCACACGGAAGTTTCTAGTATGAATAATCTCATGATCCCTTTGAGCCTGGGTGGCGGTCCAAAAGAAAACAGGCAAGTCCTGGATTACCCAGGTGCCTAGACAGGCAATCCTAGAATAACCAGGTGCCTCAATCCACCCAGATGTGTGTTTAAGTTGCCACCTTAAGTAAACCATTAATTAACAATCTCACATCTGTCATGGATACTCTCAAAACCCAATCCACGTCTACGAGCATAGCATGGCCATGTAAGCATAACGTAAAAGTAACTCCCAAGGTTTGAATGCAGGGCAATAGGTTCCTACCTCATCAACTACTTCCCAATACCCACATGTTATCAATCCTACTCATGCAATGTTTGAGGGTGAACTAATGCATAAAAACTGGGTATGAAGGGGATATGATCAAAGTGTGAACTTGCCTGCAATGTTGATGAAGATGATTCGCACTCAAAACTCTTGATAGTTCTACTCGTCACACTCCGGTCAATCTGTCGTAAGGAAGCAATAGTAACCACACATAAGCAATCACTCAAAAGACCAGAAAGATCGAAGAAGACGATTCGGAAAACTTCAAAACCAAGCAAATAACTCTTGCAACATGAAACAATTTCTAACAGTACCAAAATTATGTGAATTTGGCCTTATTAGAATGTTTAGGTCAAGAGCTTCGATTTGCAAAAAGAATCAACTCAAACGGAGCTATGAAACTCAAGTTATGATCAAACGAAGTTTGAATTCAAATCTGATCTAATTCAAATTTTAAACTTTTCAAAAACATGTTTGAGTGGATTAATGGATAGAGGAGATCTTAACGAAGACGTGGGCGTTGGTTTCGTTGGATTTGGACTAACGAGTAAAAAGTAGTGATAAATTGAAGTATAGGGACTAATCTATGAAGAAAATTATCACGAATAGGTCCCTGGCCGGAAAAAAAAAAAAAAAGATCTAAATAGCGAACTTTTGCTACAGAGCCCTACAGAACGAAATCGTTCACTACAGAGAACTAACGGACGAAAGATCTCTGGTTAACTTAACCTAAAACAATAAACCGTATAAAAGAAAAAAACCCGAAGAGAAAACCAGGTCGGGTTTTATTGGTTATACCGGTTCAAGGAAAATAAACCGAAGGCGGCGGCGGTTAACTCCGGCGAGTGTCGCGGCGGCTCCGGCGAAGTGATGCGGCAGCGGCGGCGGCACTGCGAGGCGGCGGAGCTTGCAGCGGCGGCGGCGGCGTCAGCAGCGCGGCAGCGGGCGGAGGTGCGGTCGCGGCGCGAGGCGAGAGGCGGCGGGGCTGCAGTGCGGCAATGGCGGCGTGGCGGCGCAGTGCAGCGATGCGGTGAGGAGCGGGGTCGAGGGCGCGGCGTCGGGGCCCAGGGCTCCGCTATTTAAGGGAGGGGAGGCGAGGCGTGGAGCTTGCGGGAGGGGGCAACGGCGGCGGTGTCCTGGCGGCGTACGGCGCCGGCGATGGCGTGCGGGAGCAGGGCTCCCGTCCTGTCGGGGACGACGCAGGGGTGGGCCGGCGCGGTTGGCTGGGCCTGGGGCCGGCCCAGTCGGCGAGGGAAACCTTTTTTTTAATAAATTCTTTTTTTCAGAGAACTAAAATAATAAAAAAAATATATTATATAGGCATATAATATATCAAAATTTTCAGAAAAAGATTTTCTACGACATGAACATTTTTATAAAGTCAAATAAAATCCACACAAAATCAGATAAATCAAAGAGTGCTACTGGTCTATTAAAATCCAACAAAAATCATTTTAAAAATACCAAAATGATTTCAAATTAATTTTTCTCCAATTTTCTATTGTAGGGAATCATGTTACCCTAATTTCCATATATTTTATTTTTGGAGAAAAATAATTTGAATAAAACTCAAATAACTCCAAATTGAAAATAAATTCAAAAGAACTTTGAATTTAATTCTTTGAAACTCCCAACTCATATTTCATATAATTTGAAGAAGTCATTTTATCTTCTCTCGTGAAAATCATTGAGTTGCATAAAGTTTCAGAATTGGAAATATTTTCCAAATGAAATTCAAATATTTTCAAACACCCCTTTCATTTAAATAAATGGAAGAAGTCATGTCATCTTCTCTCCAGGGTTTTGTATTTGAAAAGAATTTGAATTCACGGAGATCAGAAATGCAAAATGAAAGTTTGGGAAAGTCCTTTTATTCCCTCTCATTTAACTTTCAAAAAGTTTCGAATTCACTCACTTTCAGGCAATCAATCAAACAATCAGTCAAATCTATCTATTTATTATAACATTCCAAAATTTAGAATTTGGGAATGTTACAAACCTACCACCCTTAAATGAATCTCGTCCTCGAGATTCGGAGAGGCTAGAAAGAAATAGGTTAGGTTCGGGGTCTTCTCAAAATCCATCAATCATCACAGGGGGTCTCGGGTGCTACCACCCTTAGAAAGATTGTTACTGTCCCATCAATACTCATATACTCCATCCTTATTCTTGACCGGGCCGGTCTTCTCAGATCTTCAGTATAATTCCTTTCTCTTGGCTCTTCTGGTAACGGCATAACTTTTTCCTCAATTCTTTTGTCCTTTCATCTTGGTAAGGTTATTTCGAGACTGGGTCTTCTTAGCTGTCGGGTCTGGCGCCAAAACTAAACAACTATCGATATCTCATGGTGGTCAACAATTTATGGTTTCTCCTGCAGGAAATGGGTCTGGGTGATCCTCACCGTATAACCTACGGTTGGCAAAGCTGCCTTGTACAAGGGAAAAATACCTATACCATTCTAAGGCTTAAACAAGGTTTTGATCGTCGTCTCTCCACTATAGGTAAGTCACTCAGATTTACCATCCCATATAGCAAGGCGAATAATAAGAGTAAGTCGGTATGGTGATCAATCCATCCCGCACCCAAATCATTACCTTGTATACGGTTTAGCGAATCTCGCATTGTAACACTCGGTCATCCTCACAAGCATTGTAGAATTTCTCTCGTCGACGAACCAAGTTCGGAATAATCCATTGATTCTGCAAGCCAGACAAACATCTATCGTTCCTTCACAACTCTCAGGTTTTGCGTAAACTCCTATAAAATCGTCTGTCGACAAAGGTATATCCACTTCCAGGGTTTTTCCTTCAGCAAGAATGTGCTTGCTTCTTGGCAGGTCCTGGGGCCTGTGGGTTATGGCACACCTCATCACTTGTAGTCCTTGAACTTATCATCGGGCAACTGATCATTATTCCAACTTCCAACTTCCTAGTATTCTTAAATCCATCCAATTGTATTGTCTTCCTTCCTTCTATTGGCACCAAACTAGGACATGATTACTCGGACTCATCATGGAGTTTCCATTGATCCATATTTCCGACATCATACCTCCTTTATATCCAATAGTAATTCATCTCTTCATCCTCGTGGGATATCCCTCATACCGAGATAAAAACTTATACTTATGAAGTCCATATTCCACTTCGTGGAACATCATTATCCTTTCCGCGGTCAAGCGTCCTTACAGGGGAATATTGGCCATCTCTGCATGGCACTTCTTCAACTGGGAAACGTGAAACACATCTTGAACTCCTGATAGTCCTTCGGGTAACTCAAACTTGTAGGCCACTTCTCTCATACGCTCCAAAACTCGGTATGGTCCTACAAATCTCGGGGCTAACTGTCCCTTAACTCCAAATCGTTTAACTCCTCGCAGAGGGGTCACACGAAGACATGCTCTGTCTCCAATTTCATAGACTACCTCCTTGAGTTTTTGAGTCTACATAACTCTTCTGCCTGGACTGAGCTACCTTCAGTCTATCTCGAATCAACTTAACATTCTCTTCCGACTCCTTGATCACATTTGGTCCAAACAACTGACGGTCTCCAACTTCATCCCACATACTCTTGGGGCATCACACATATCGAGACAAAACTCGTATTCATTTTGTCCGAAATCCACTCAGTGGAGTATCCTTATCTTTTCCAGGGGTCAATGGTTCTTACAGGGTACTACCACCCTTAAAATGCACAAATCTTCCATAGAACATATTTCTCATATCCTCAGAATGGCCAAAATCCTTCTTCATAGAGTAACAACTCATAAAATCCATATCAGTACCAACGATGCTAACTTTATTCATTCTCCAATGATTACAATCTCTCGCTTTTCCATTACATGTCTCAACTCAACACCTCAATATAAAAGAAAATGTTCTCACTTCTACTACTCCATTTCTTTTGTTGCAAACTCAACTATCTAGCACAAGTCTCCTTCTCCTTGGGGCATTCTCTGGCAAAGTGCCCTGCTCCATTACAACTAAAACATATTACTTCTGACAAGTATCGAGGTTTCCTTTTTGGGCAATTGTTGAGGTAGTGTCCTGACTCCTTGCACCTGTAACAGGTGATATGACTCAGATTCTTCCTGGAATCCAATCTGCTTCTCTTCCTGGACCTTACCATGCCAATCATGGCTTCTATTTCTCTGGGTCATATTCTACTTCCTCTGTTGGGAATTCTACTAGATCCCCATTCAAACAATTTTGGGAGATGTGTCCTTCTTCTCCACATGAATAGCAAGACTTAGTGCAGGGTTTACTCGGAGTCTCTTTAGGTGTGTCCTCCACATCTTCCTTCATCATGGTTCTTCTAAAATTTCCATAAGGGCTCCTTTCATTTCTTCTTTCTTCTGCTGGATGGTTCGTTGTACCATGGGGTAATGTGACACTGAGCAGGATAGTGGGTAGTCCCTTCACACAAGAAACAAGTAATCTGCCTAGTTGGGCATTCTTCAACTGGGTGACTTCCTTCACAATTAGGGCATTCATCCTTGTGTTCTTTATGGGTGTGTCCGATTTCTCCACAAATCTTGCATGCACAATGTTTCTTCATATCCTTTCCATAAGGCTTCAACTTTTGGGACACAAGCCGAGGCTTTGGCATAGTCAACTTAAATTCTCTCCAAGTGGTTACTCCTTGCCATCCATTCATGGTTTGGTATATCCTCACCAAGTAACAGCACCTCTTTCAAAGCACTAAAGAGCATGCTGGGTCATATCATTTCCAACTATAGGGTTATTCTACATGTGATCTTCCATGTTCTAAATCTATCGGTCTGTCTCCAACTGACTCATCGGTCCAGAAAATACAAGCTCATCTCCATTCATCCTCTATTGGGTCCATGTGGGTTCGGGGTAAGATAAGAGAGAGGGAGAGGGATACACACAATACAAACAAAAGTTTTGAAAAGACATATTTTATTTGTGGCCGTCGGGAAAAACATCAAACAAATGACAGCTCACAAACGTCTCATCTAACGTAGGTATATAACAGGGGTTTGGTCTTCTAAAGGTCAATAAATCTTCAACGTCTCCAAATTCTTCAAGCCTTGTTCATGCCTCCAATGGCTTCTTCCGATCATGCTTGTCTTTCTCAAGTTCTTCTGCCAGATCAATCTCTGTTGACGTGAAATCTCTCGTGACATCCTTTAATATTCCGGAGTTGCATTTCAAACTTCTAGTTTCAACATCCTTCACATGAACCATGGTCATACTGTCCTTCATTTCCTGACAATTCTCCGGTATCTCGAGGTTGTAGCTCCTCCAGCTTGGCTACTCTCATCTTCAGGATCCTGAGTTCCTCATGAAATACTTCCTTGTCTAATACGACTTCCTGGAGCTCCATTTTAAACTTCTTGATGTACTACTCCAGATCCAGGTGATACACCAGCTAAGTTTAAAACTGCATCCTTTGCTGATAGATGCTCCATCAGCCTTCTACCATCCAATCCTTCCGAAGGAATGCATGCTTAGCTCAGCTCGGTGACCACAGTATCAATGGTGATGACATCACAGATAACCATGTTTCTGCCCTTGTCATTGCCATGAGCTATCTTGCCAGTTGATATCTCCTGCCTTAGGGTTTTCTTGACAAAACTTCGAGTTCTCAACTCTCCATGTTTCAGTCTTTCTCTGATACACCTTGATCTCGGGTATTGACAACTTCCATAATCTGTCAAGTTCCATAAGGGTAGCCTTCCTAGGTCATACAAATCTGGGAATTCTTCAGAGCCTTCAAATTCTACTTGTCTTCGGTCTTCAACCGTTGTAGTTTCCATTATTCAGATGCACGGAAAATACTCTTCATTTCGAAGTGGTCTTAGTTGTCCGATATCTTGTACTTCTTGGAGTGGTCTCATCAGTCGAATCTTCATGTGGTCAAAAAGGGGAAAGGGGTATGGTCTCACTAAAGGGAATTTTTGAATAAGCTCAAAAGAGAAGATAGGTAAAAGATTTTTTTGAAAGGGAAAGTTGTAGAGAAAAATCTTTGCTATGGGCGCCAGTTTCTAGGGTCACGTCCTACAGTCAACATGTGCTCTGATACCATCTTGTAGCGACCCGACCCGAATGGGTCAAGTCTATGTGCTTAAGTGTCATCCCTGGATCGGTATGCTGACACACACAGTACTCGAGGATTTATAACAGAGGTAAATCACATGTAAAAGTAACGTAAATACTATTACCTCAAATCCAAAATAGCGGAAGTAGCAAGGTTGTGGATTCCCATCAACACCAACGGCAAAGTTGAGTGTAGAAATCATAACCCTAACATATCACTTACTCGTCGTAAGATAATCCTGCAACATGAGACGTTGCAGCCACAGAGGGTCAGTACATTGAATGTACTGGCAAATCCACACCATAGAGAATGATGAATAAAGGCTATCACTACATGCATATTTGGCTGGTGGAAAAGCTCTATGGTTATAAGGTTTTTGCGAAAAGCCAATTTTTCCCTACTGCAAAGGAATAAATTTTATTTAACTATCATGGTGGTTGTTGAACATTGAGAATGGTTGACAGCATTCTCAATCCCAATTAAGCATCATCATTAAACCCAACAATATTCATTTAAAGTAACATGATGAGATCAACAGGATAATCCAAGAACTAGATACTCAAGATGTCCATAACCGGGGACACGGCTAATCATGATTAGTTTATACACTCTGCAGAGGTTTGTGCACTTTTCCCCACAAGACTCGATCGCCTCCGTTGGATTTCTCGCACTACATGGTGTTTGAGAAACAAATGACCGAGACACAGTCTTTCAGAAGCGCTAGCACCTTACGATGGATAGACCGGTACACCTACTTTCCCCTACATCTGCTAGTCTACCCTGTAAGAGTTCGCACGACTTAATCAACTATGCCAGAGCCCATAATGGCTTGTGGCTGCACACGAAAGTTTCTAGTTTGAAAAATCTCATGATCCCTTTGAGCCTGGGTGGCGGTCCAAAAGAAAACAGGAAAGTCCTGGATTACCCAGGTGGCTAGACAGGCAATCCTAGAATAACCAGGTGCCTCAATCCACCCAGATGTGTGTTTAAGTTGCCACCTTAAGTAAACCATTAATTAACAATCTCACATCTGTCATGGATACTCTCAAAACCCAATCCACGTCTACGAGCATAGCATGGCCATGTAAGCATAACGTAAAAGTAACTCCCAAGGTTTGAATGCAGGGCAATAGGTTCCTACCTCATCAATTACTTCCCAATACCCACATGTTATCACTCCTACTCATGCAATGTTTGAGGGTGAAACTAATGCATAAAAACTGGGTATGAAGGGGGATATGATCAAAGTGTGAACTTGCCTGCAATGTTGATGAAGATGATTCGCACTCATAACTCTTGATAGTTCTACTCATCACACTCCGGTCAATCTATCGTAAGCAAGCAATAGTAACCACACATAAGCAATCACTCAAAAGACCAGAAAGATCGAAGAAGACGATTCGGAAAACTTCAAAACCAAGCAAATAACTCTTGCAACATAAAACAAGTTCTAACAGTACCAAAATTATTTGAATTTGGCCTTATTAGAATGTTTAGCTCAAGAGCTTCGATTTGCAAAAAGAATCAACTCAAACGGAGCTATGAAACTCAAGTTATGATCAAACGAAGTTTGAATTCAAATCTGATCTAATTCAAATTTTAAACTTTTCAAAAACATGTTTGAGTTGGATTAATGGATAGAGGAGATCGTAACGAAGACGTGGGCGTTGGTTTCGTTGGATTTGGACTAACTAGTAAAAAGTAGTGATAGATTGAAGTATAGGGACTAATCTGTGAAGAAAATTATCACGAATAGGTCCCTAGCCAAAAAAAAATAAAAAGAAAAAAGAAAAGATCTAAATAGCGAACGTTCGCTACAGAGCCCTACAGAATGAAATCGTTCAGTACAGAGAACTAACGGACGAACGATCTCTGGTTAACTTAACCTAAAACAATAAACCGTATAAAAGAAAAAAACCCGAAGAGAAAACCAGGCCGGATTTTATTGGTTATACCGGTTCGAGGAAAATAAACCGGAGGCGGCGGCGGTTAACTCCGGTGAGTGTCGCGGGGGCTCCGGCGAAGTGATGCGGCAGCGGCGGCGGCACTGCGAGGCGGCGGAGCTTGCAGCGGCGGTGTCAGCGGCGCGACAGCGGGCGAAGGTGCGGTGGCGGCGCGAGGCGAGAGGAGGTGGGGCTGCGGTGCGGCAATGGCAGCGTGGCGGTGCAGTGCGGCGATGCGGGGAGGAGCGGGGTCGAGGGCGCGGCGTCGGGGCCCAGGGCTCCGCTATTTAAGGGAGGGGAGGCGAGGCGCGGAGCTTGCGGGAGGGGGCAACGGCGGCGGTGTCCTGGCGGCGTACGGCGCCGGCGATGGCGTGCGGGAGCAGGGCTCCCATCCTGTCGGGGACGATGCAGGGGTGGGCCGGCGTGGTTGGCTGGGCCTGGGGCCGGCCCAGTCGGCGAGGGAAACCTTTTTTTTTTAATAAATTCTTTTTTTCAGAGAACTAAAATAATAAAAACGAGAAATATTATATAGGCATATAATATATCAAAATTTTCAGAAAAAGATTTTCTACGACATGAACATTTTTGTAAATTCAAATAAAATCCACACAAAATCAAATAAATCAAAGAGTGCTACTGGTCTAATAAAAACTCAATAAAAATCATTTTAAAAATACCAAAATGATTTCAAATTAATTCTTCTCCAAATTTTTTACTGTAGGGAATCATGTTACCCTAATTTCCATATATTTTATTTTTGGAGAAAAATAATTTGAATAAAACTCAAATATCTCCAAATTGAAAATAAATTCAAATGAACTTTGAATTTAATTCTTTGAACTCCCAACTCATATTTCATATAATTTGAAGAAGTCATTTTATCTTCGCTCGTGAAAATCATTGGGTTGCATAAAGTTGCAGAATTGGAAATATTTTCCAAATGAAATTCAAATATTTTCAAACACTCCATTTCATTTAAATAAATGGAAGAAGTCATGTCATCTTCTCTCCAGGGTTTTGTATTTCAAAAGAATTTGAATTCATGGAGATCAGAAAGCAAATATGAAAGTTTGGGAAAGTCCTTTTATTCCCTCTCATTTAACTTTCAAAAAGTTTCGAATTCACTCACTTTCAGACAATCAATCAAACAATCAGTCAAATCTATCTATTTATTATAACATTCCAAAATTTAGAATTTTGGGATGTTATAGATACTTTCGAGTATTCGGCTCAAAGTGCTACATTCTTGATAAGCATCGTCGTTCTAAATTTGCTCCTAAGTCTCATGAAGGTTTCCTACTTGGTT
This sequence comes from Triticum aestivum, assembly GCF_018294505.1. Taxonomy (NCBI): domain Eukaryota; kingdom Viridiplantae; phylum Streptophyta; class Magnoliopsida; order Poales; family Poaceae; genus Triticum; species Triticum aestivum. The sequence goes on from NC_057812.1 coordinate 412,659,348, forward strand.
ATGGCTCAAACTCTCACACATACCATATCTACAACAATTTCACCCGAAAGGTTGAAGAAACGGTAGATGTGAAGTTTGATGAATCTAACGGCTCGCAAGTAGAGCAATTGCCAATTGATGTAGGAGACAAAGATCCCTCAGAAGCAATCCAAGACTTGTCTATTGGCAAGATTCGTCCAATGGCGATAAAGGCGAGTACCTCGTCCGTCTAAGTGGAAGCTTCTACCTCACGACAAGGTGAACCAAGAGTTGATACGGAAGCATCCATGAGTGGGACACACCAAGATGAAGAAAACGAGGAAGTGCACCAAGACGAACGTCAAAAACCTCCTTCTCCATCACGAAAACAGAACGACAACGCTAACAATGAAGGAGGCCAAGAAGAAGAACAAGATGAAGAAGATGTTCAACCAAGACCCAAGCAAAGCTTTCACGAGTTCAAGCAAGAATTTCTAAAGATCATCCCGTGGAGCAAATCTACAATGATATCCAAACCGGGAGAATCACTCTCTCAAAAACTCATTTAGCTAACTTTTGTGAACACTATTCATTCATTTATCGCATTGAACCTATGAAGGTTGAAGAAGCATTGGAAGATCTGGATTGGATAAACGCTATGCATGAAGAGCTACACAACTTTGAGAGAAATCAAGTGTGGACATTGGTTGAAAAGCCCGACAACAACCACAACATCATTGGTACCAAATGGGTGTTTCGCAACAAGCAAGATGAAGATGGACAAGTGGTTCGCAACAAAGCATGTCTCGTCGCCCAAGGCTACACACAAGTCGAAGGTATGGACTATGGTGAGACATATGCTCCCGTTGCTAGACTTGAGTCCATTCGCATTTTACTTGCCTATGCTAACACCATGATATCACTTTGTACCAAATGGACATTAAAAGTGCTTTTCTATATGGTGAAATTGAGGAGGAAGTTTATGTTAAGCAACCTCCCGGCTTTGTCAATCCTAAGAAACCTAATCATGTCTACAAACTTCACAAAGCCCTTTATGGTCTCAAACAAGCTCCTAGAGCATGGTATAAATGCTTGACCAAGTTCATTATTGAAAAAGGCTTTGAAATTGGAAAAATAGATTCTACTCTTTTTACTAAAAGGGTTAATGGAGAACTATTTTTATGCCAAATTTATGTTGATGATATTATATTTGGATCAACTAACCCTCATTTTAGTGAAAAGTTTGGGAAGCTAATGTCGGAGAAGTTTGAGATGTCTATGATGAGTGAACTCAAATTCTTTCTTGGTTTGCAAATCAAGCAAACTAAGGAAGGTACCTTTGTCTCTCAAACAAAGTACACCAAGGACTTATTCAAGAAGTTCAATATGCAAGAATGCAAAGGTATGACTACACCCATGCCTACTAGTCGACATCTTGATTTAACCAAAGATGGTGAACCGGTTGATCAAAAAGTTTACCGCTCTATGATTGGTTCATTATTATATCTATGTGCTTCGCGTCCTGATATCATGCTAAGTGTGTGCATGTGTGCACGATATCAAGATGCTCCTAAGGAATGTCATCTTAAGGCCGTGAAGAGGATAGTGAGATACTTAATACATACACCAAATTTTGGCATTTGGTATTCAAAGAGGGCTTCCTTTGATCTTGTTGGCTACTCCGACTCGGACTATGCCTGTGACAAGGTTGATAGAAAGTCCACTTCGGGTACTTGTAAATTCCTTGGTAGATCTCTTGTGTCTTGGTCTTCCAAGAAACAAAACTCGGTATCCTTATCCACCGCCGAAGCGGAATACATTGCCGCTGGTTCATGTTGTGCTCAATTACTTTGGATGACCCAAACTCTTAAAGATTATGGGATATATGTGAAACATGTTCCATTACTTTGTGACAATGAAAGTGCTATCAAGATTGCTCACAATCCCATTCAACACTCTCGAACTAAGCATATTGAAGTTCGTCATCATTTCATTCGAGATCACGTTGCTAAGGGTGACATAAACCTTAAGCATGTTCACACCGATAAGCAATTAGTGGATATATTCACTAAACCACTTGATGAGAGAGAGTTTTGCAGGTTAAGAGGTGAATTGAACATCATTGATGCTTCAAACTTGGAGTAGGAACTCCATTGGATACATGCAAGACTTGAGCTTATGACTAATCCTTGATATTTATCTTATGATGATAATCTTATGTCTTGGATATATTTGCACCTTGCATGTTATCTAACCCATGTCGGTACTTGGATGAATCTAAATCTATGAGATTGCAAATCACTCACATCTTGAGAAATCTCTACATCACCAAGTCTCTACACAATGGTGGTTGAATACAAGGAAGCACGAAACTATTCAAACATATCCTTTGACAAATTTATTATTGAACTTCATGATTGTCACTTTGAATACACAAGTGCTCTTCCTTGCAAAAACTAACCCATATAGGTAGATGAACTCAAATTCCAGGTGGTGCTACCAACTCTTGATGAGCTACATCAACCTTGAGCAACCCACACAAGTTCAACTATATGATTACGATCAACACCACCACCCAATTTATGTTATTCCATCTTAGAGAAGCTTTACTCCAAGTCATGAGCCAAAGCAACTCGACAAGATGTGAATACATCAAGATGCTTAAACGAAAAATGGTAACCCCATTTTGAGCTTAAACGATGAGTACGACCTATGATCAAGTGATCTCACTTGACTCCTAAGTCAATGTACTCTAACATAGGTGACTTTGTCACCGCCCAACTCTAGATGAAGTTCTCTTGTGTTCCTTTTTCGTGTTCTTGCATTTGTCCCATGCATATTTGTTTCCCCTTTAAAAAACTTCATCTAGATCTTTTAGTTCCTTTTCTTTGTCCTTTGCTCTGCATTTTCTGCATCCAATTCATTGCAAATCTTTGTGAGATCTTATTTGTCTAGTGAGCTGAGGTGACAAGTGTTTTTCTCTGTGATGAACTCGGTTCCACCGGTTTCATGTTTCCGGTCTAACTGAAGATTTTTGGAGCAACCGAAGCATACAACTCGATGACACCGATTTCACTATAGGAAAAACATTTTGCCATTTATTCCTGCTTTATTCTTGATCCAGCTCCACTCGATGAATCTTGTCCTCTGCAAGCATCACATTTACCTTAATGCTTTGTACTGTGATTCAAGGACCGAACCCATTCACAACAAATTCCAGAAGACCCTTCTTGGAAATTGATGTCAAAGGGGGAGAGAGATCACATCAAAGCTTAATCATATCTCTAGGGGGAGGGAATACTCCAGGGAAGAGTAATCTTCAAGGATCCCAGATGCTTGATGTTAAAGAGGAGACATGCCACATGTCTTCTTGGGGGAAAGACATGTTCATATGTGCTTATTTGCATTAGCTCTGTTCATTTGTTTCTTTGAGCTCTGTTTTTCTGTTCCCTATCTTCTCCCAGTATCCCATGCTAGATTCAGAGGGAGAAAGACATCCAAGGGAAAGAAAATTCTTAAATTCATTGCATATCTTTCTCTTTGGGGACATGTCAATATCTATCGTGGTACTCTGTACTCACTCTACATGTCATCCCAGTCTTGGTACTCTTGTGGTTTCTTTTGTTTGCTCTAGCTAGTGGGTGCATCTGTGTTATCTAACCTTGTTTACGCAGGTTCATCCCATCCTAGCCAACTCAAGACAACAAGGTAAGTATATGCATCATAGTCATGTGTATGAGAAATTCTTGCTGATGTACATACTGTTTGCAAGAAGGACTCATGGGCATGAAGGTACATTTCCCATATTCATATCTTTTGCCCTGATGCATATAGCCAAGATACATGTAACACATTGCCTACTCTGTCATGGTTATTCTCTCACATGCTTCTATATTCCATATTCACATGATTGCATACATGTAGGGGGAGCCTATGCTTGTTACATGTCTTTCCAAAGCTTTACTTGCTATTCTGTATATCTATATCTAAAGCTTTGATGTATGTTGCCATCAATTACCAAAAAGGGGGAGATTTAAAGCACAAGTGCTCCCTGGGTGATTTTGATAATTAATGACAACATATCTCTTGTTGGACTAATACTTTTACCTAGTATGTTTCTGACAAGTTCAACAAATTAAGTGACATGGAATAAAGGATGTGGAATCCCTTCAAGATGATAAGGACAAAGGATTGGCTCAAGCTTCAAGATCAAGAGTCTACATTTACTATTTTAGTGATCCAAGATCACATTAAGTCTATAGGAAAAGCCAATACTATCAAGAGGGGATGAGGTGTTGCGTAATGGCTTGCTTGCTCAAAAGTGCTTAGTGATATGCTCCAAAACCCTCAACTACCTTCCCACATCCACATATGACCTATACCAAAAGTCAAACTCGGCCCCACCGATTCTTTCTATCCGGCGCCACCGAGTTCAGTCGTCATAGCCACTGCCAAAACCCTAATCAATTCGGTCTCACCGATGGGATCTCGATCTCAACGAGATGGGCTTGCAAACTCTCTGTTACCTACTGCAATATTTTTGGTCCCACTGAGATAAGCAATCGGCCGCACCGAGTTTGCTTGGCCAACTCTCTATTTCACTTATTACCCAAATCGGTCCCACCAAGTTTGAGTAATTGGTCAAACCGAGTTTTGGATTTACCCTAACCCTAGCACATCGGTCCCACCGAGTTGATCCAGTCGGTCCCACCGAAAATCCTAACAGTCACTAGGTTTGCTAAATCGGTCCGACCGAGTTTCTCAATTCGGCCTCACCGAGATTGGTAAATTGTGTGTAACGGTTGGTTTTTGTGTGGAGGCTATATATACCCCTCCACCCACTCTTCATTCGCGGAGAGAGCCATCAGAACATACCTACACTTCGAATACACATTTTCTGAGAGAGAACCACCTACTCATGTGTTGAGGCCAAGATATTCCATTCCCACCATATGAATCTTGATCTCTAGCCTTTCCCAAGTTGCTTTCCACTCAAATCTTCTTTCCACCAAATTCATATCCTGTGAGAGAGAGTTAAGTGTTGGGGAGACTATCATTTGAAGCACAAGAGCAAGGAGTTCATCATCAACACACCATTTGTTACTTCTTGGAGAGTGGTGTCTCCTAGTTTGGCTTGGTGTCACTTGGGAGCCTCCGACAAAGATTGTGGAGTTGAACCAAGGAGTTTGTAAGGGCAAGGATATCGCCTACTTCGTGAAGATCTACCACTAGTGAGGCAAGTCCTTCGTGGGCGATGGCCATGATGGGATAGACAAGGGTGCTTCTTCGTGGACTCTTCGTGTGTGGAGCCCTCCGTGGACTCGCGCAACCGTTACCCTTCGTGGGTTGAAGTCTCCATCAACGTGGATGTACGATAGCACCACCTATCGGAACCACGACAAAAACATCCGTGTCTCCAATTGCGTTTGAATTCTCCAAACCATTCCCCTTACATTCTTGCAAGTTGCATGCTTTACTTTCCGCTGCTCATATACTCTTTGCATGCTTGCTTGATATGTATTGTGTTTGTTAAACTTGTGCCTAAACTCCACTTCAACTTAAAGAAATTAAAAACTGCAACTTTTAGCACTTAGTGTCTAATCACCCACCTCTAGACACCTCTTCTCGATCCTTTCACGATCATATCCCTTAAACCGTATGTCCTTCCCAATTGATTCTTTTTGTCTATGAACACTTATGTCATATACTATCTGTTCATATCAAGGACACTTCAAATTTCAAATACTTTTGACATGTTTGAATTTAAATTCAATTCAAACTTTATCTCACTATAATTTGAGTTGAGGTGCTCCTATTCATTTAATTCGTTTTGCAAATGAACACCTCTATCATATGCTTTATGTTTGACAACATGTCTGTTGTTTTCCCACCACTTTGACCCTGATTCGTATTATATCAAATATAAGCTTATAAAGCAATATTTCGTTGTTCATTAACTCTTTCGAGTTCATTCCTTCACCTTGTCACATTATAGCACCACCGAGACCCACATTATAACGGCAAGCCTATATGTTATTCTTGTTCACCTTGGCATATTTGTTTTGTTGTCCTTTTAGTTCTTATATACTGCATGGTTATTTATTTGAGTTCTTTCGTTGCGATAGATTGCTCGGAGCGTGACGAGTAGAATCATCAGGAATTGTGAGTGTGAAGAACTTCATCAAACGAACCAGGCAAGTTACACCTTGATCATCCTTCATCCTATTTTATTCATGCATGTAGTTATATATCACAATACCATATTATGCATGTGTAGGAAGATCATGGTAGTATGTTATTGTCAGCATTCTGGGAACGGGGGTCCCCAGACTTGCCTGCCTACGGCCTGCGGCGTGGCTCAAAGGGGGGCCCAGCGCGGCCCATCTTCACCAACACAAACCCAAGACCCTCATGAGGGGCCAAGCCCCGCGGGGCGGACGACACAGAGCTTCCTCAGGCGCGGCCACATCAGGCTGGCTCACGAGGAGGCGGAGAGATCAAGGCGGGGTACCTCACGAGGTGCCCGTGACGCAAGCCATGACGACCGGGGGCGCCAGGCGGGTGCCAGCCCGCACAGCGTCCTCCCTTCCTCTTTGGTGCAAAGGGGGCAAGCACAGCCGCGGAGTACCGAGGCATCAGGAAAAGGTTGCCATTTCGGTGCAACGAGACCAAGACCAGGAGGACTACGAGATGGAGGTCACCGTGGAGCCCAAGACGGCATCATCACCAGAGCTTTGCGCAGGCGAAGACTACTTTTGTCAGGATAGTTGATACTGGCTGTCCCCCTTCAAATTAGCCCGCCATTGTTGGCTCCCTTCCCGCTCGATATTTGGGAAGAGGACCAGGGCCTCTATAAATAGGACCAGCCACCCACAGAGCAAAGGAGACGGAAAAGAGGGAGACACAGAAGGAGGTAGGGAAAGAGAGAGAAGATCAAAAAGAGAGAGAGAGAGAGAAAGGTGACTGAGCTCCTCCGAGCAGTTCATCACCCTAGTCAAGAACAGACCCTCGCGAGGCTGTTCTTCCTTGTATCGTTCATCATCATCAGCCCAAGAGGCAATCCACCACACCACACACTGGAGTAGGGTATTACACCATAACGGTGGCCCGAACCAGTATAAACCCTGCGTCTCTTGTGTTGTTCTTTCCTTAGTTTAGATCTTGGCGAGGCGGAGGGGTGCAGGTAGGTAGGAGGCGAAATCTCAGCGCACACCCCAGTGTTCGAACCTCAAGGGTCTGCCGGAACCCGAAATCCGACATTAGGCGCGCCAGGTAGGGGTGCGCCGGGATTCGTCTTCCACCACCCCGTTCTCCTCCGACCATCACGCCCATGTCTGACGCTCGTCGGGCCCGCGCTGAGCGCCGGGCCGCGCTCGCTTCCCATGTCGCCTAGACGGCCCCTGTCGGCGAGCGACCTCGCCGTTCCCCATCACCTGCCGTCAACGCCGCCACCGGCCCGGCGGGGGACAAGCATCAAGCATCGTCCCAGCATCCGTCCGTGCGGCAAGACGGCCGCACCACAACTCCCTCGCTCACCCCGGCTGGTTCTTCGTCCCGCGTGCTCCGCGCGCCCATGGAGGCTCGGGTTGCACTCCTCACAGCGAACGAGCTCCTGCGTTACCGTCTCGTCGACAACGTCTACGAAGAATGGCTTGTCCGCGCTACAGGGGGCTTTCCTGCGCCGTCCGTTCCGCTGCAACGCACCCCGCCCCGCGCGGGCAGTGAAGCCCCGGTGGCGCCCCGGCCTCCTCCTCCTCAGGAAGGCGCCATGGCCCCAAGGCGCATGGCCCATGGGCGGAACCCGCTCCGTCAGACGCCAGTGCAGCAAGAGCAGAGCTGTCAAGAAGTCCCTCGCCCGCAAGAAGCTGCCCGGGCGCTCCCTTCTCCAGCACGTCGCGACCATACTCCTGCTCGCGCGCGTCAGGACCCCGTGCTGCTCCCAGCTGCAGCACGTGGGGACATGCAAGACCAAGTTCCCCGTCATCCAAGGCCTCCCGTGGCCAGAACAGGCTGCCGCGCCTTCACCTCCTCGCTACGACGGCACGGCTGACCCTGCGGAGTTCCTCCAGCTCTACGAGCTGGGCATCGAAGCTGCCAACAGGGACGAGAAGGTCATGGCGAACTGGTTCCCCATGGCACTCAAGGACGGGGCCCGCACCTGGCTCCTAAACCTGGCTCTAGGCACAATCTCCTCCTGGGACGAGATGCGCACCCGCTTCATCGCCAACTTCCAAGGCACTCGCGACCGGCCACCCGCCGTGAGCGACATGCGCTGCATCAAGCAACAGCCCGGGGAGACCCTGCAGAAGTACATCCAGCGCTTCAACAGCGCGTGCCTCAAGATTCCCAAGGTGACTTAGGAGGCCATCATCTCGGCCTTCTCCGACGGCGTGCGCGACGTCAAGATGAAGGAGGAGCTGGCGATGCATGAAGACCTGTGCACTTCCCTGGAGCTGTTCAACTTGGCAACCAAGTGCACCAGGGCTGAGGAAGGGCGTCTCTCCCTCCTCGAGCTGCCTGCCGCAGACCCAGAAGAGAAGAAGCCCAAGGCCAAGGATGTGAAGCGCAAGGGGGCTGCCGTCCTCGCGGTAGAACCAGACACCAAGCGGGGCAGAGATCAGCCCGAACCTTCCAAGGGCAGCCGGTACTGTGTGTACCACAACCTCCACACCCACAACACCAACGAATGTCAAGAGCTCCGAGCCGTGCAAGAAGGAAGGATCAGCCGTCGCCCTGACCGCAGTGACCGGGGCTACGGCCGAGGAGGAGGAAGGAACGCAGGACGCTGGGAAGACCGTGGCCCGCGCCAAGGGTGGCGCGATCAACCTCGCGAGGATCGCTGGCAAGGCCCGCCTCGCGAGGGAGGCTGGAGGGATCAGCCTCGCGAGGGAGACTGGAGGGATCAGCCTCGCGAGGATCGCCCGCATGGCAACGCAGGCCTCCCACCGCTGCCGCCGCTGCCAAGGAGAAACGAGGACCGCCACCAGGACGAGGGGGCTGGGGGCTTCCAGGAGCCGCGCGTGATCGCCTGCATCCTGGGCGGGGCACAAGCCCCAGCCTCTCAGCGCATCTTCAAGCAGTTCGCCCGCGAAGTGAACACAGTCCTCCCCAGGCTCGAAGCCACACACCCTCTCCGGTGGTCGGTGTGCGCCATCACGTTCAGCTCAGCAGATCAGCTCAAGTGTGCGGCTACAGCCGGAATTCTCCCGATGCTTTGTTCCCTAATCATCAGCAACGTGGTGGTCACCAAGACCCTCATCGATGGCGGGGCAGGGCTCAACGTCTTGTCCGTGTAAACATTCAACAACCTCCAAGTGCCCTACAGCCAGCTTCAGCCAACCAAGCCTTTCTCCGGTGTCACCGACGGCTCCATGGTCCCGATTGGGCAGGTCCGCCTCCCTATCACCTTCGGGGCACGCAACAACTACCGCATCGAGCTTATCGACTTCGACGTCGCTCACATTCGCCTGCCGTACAATGCCATCCTTGGGTACCCAGCGCTGGCCAAGTTCATGGCCGTAACTCACCACGGCTATAACGTCCTCAAGATGCCAGGAAGCGGCGGAGTCATCACGGTGCCCTGTGAAGAGAAGGACGCGGTGTGTTCCCTAGAACGAGCCTTTTAGGCCGCGTCACTGGAAGACCCGGATCGTGGAAGCAGGAGGCCTCCTGAGACCGCCCCTAAGAAGAAGAAGACATCGTCCGGCCCGACCACTCAGGAGGCAGGCCCCTCTGGGCCCGCGCCTGCCCAGGGGGAACCTCCTTCCATCGCATAGGAAAGCGCGCCCGGCGCCCTCCTCAGGCAGGGCTCGGGGGCTCTTCCCTGGAGGGCGACCGACCTAGCCAGGGTCACGAGGGAGGCGCTTGGGCACCACATGGAGGCGTGTTTCGAAGCACGTTTCCCTTAAGAAGGAGCAAGGCAAGGATATCCAGACCCTCAGGAGTTCGTCAGCAAGGCCATTCAGGAGCTTCAGGAGTCAAGAGTCATGAAAGGTGGCCGCCGCCTACCAGCAGTGGCTCCCCATCCAGGCGAGGATGGTGGGCTGCGCGTCTGCATCGACATACCAGGGCTCAACTGAGTCGCCTCTCTAGAGCGCCTCTGGCCCTCGCGAGTGGGGCGCTGCGGAGGCCCACCCCACAGCTATGTTCGCATGCCTTACGGCTTGCCGAACGCGGCTGCCACGTACCAGCGCCTCATGAGGGGCATCATGGAGGCACAAGAGGCCAGGCGTTCCGCAGCCCTGGCAGGGATGGAGATGGCCCGTGAGGAGCCGCCAGCGCCTCCGGAGCCTCCCGAGGCCTCTGGGCCTGGGGGCTCGTGAGGATCGGCCCCCGCAGCCCACCGAGCCTGCTACATCAATGCTCCTTCGTCCTCAACATCATCAGGTGACGTATTTCGAGTTTTATTTCCAGCTGGGAGCGCCCCCCAGGGCTGCATTATTCCCAGGCCGCGTGGGTCCGTCCCTGCGGCGTGTATCCCTTTTTATTCCATGTTGTTAGCTTACCTTGTTGGGGGCGCCCCTCGGGCTGCATGATCCCCAAGCCGCTCGGGCCAGGCCCAGCGGCATGTATCACGTTTGCGTTTATTTCCGATTATGCGTTAGACGCACCATGCTTCATTATTTGATGCCGGTCCACGGCACCTCTTCTTCTCCATGCCGACCACTTGCACGTTAAAGGGGGGGTACCTGAGCATCGCGACTCAGGGCTCTTACTGGCTCTCCAGCCCTCACCCTCTGGCCTTGTCCATGGCATCGTGACCTGGCATACCAGCGACGGCTGAGACCAGCTCGAGGGCCGGGACCCGAGGACGTAGAGTGCCGACATCTAACCAAATTGCAGGGACACATCACAAGATAAGGCCCAGTGCCAGGCGCAACCCGGCTAGAGGTAGGGCCCCATGAGTCCCGCGCTGGCTCACGGGTGCCCAGATACACCTCGCCAGGCCCTACCGTGCCAGCCACGTGTCAGGGCGGGGCTGTACACGCCCCGGGGGCTCCTCCCGGAGGGGGCCCCCTCCCACGTACCAGTGGAAGCACCATGCTCCGCGCTGGCTGACGACACTGCCGAGGAGCGGCTATGCCCGTACACATACGGTAGCGCTATGCTCCGCGCTGGTGATAAACAACTGAGGGTGGCCCCCGGGCCGCACCAACCTCAGGGAGCCCAGAGCTCAGTGTCTAGCCTCATCGTAACGCCTCCCCTCGGGAGTGCCGCGCGAGGGGGCTGGGCACGGGGGCTGCGCCTGGGTCACACCCAGACGCACGCCGCCCAGCCAGGTCCCCCCGGGCCTGGTTCGTCACGCGTCTCTCCCCGAGCGGAGCCAAGGTACGAAGGCCGTTTGAGCGTCAAGGGGGACTCCTGAGCATCGCGACTCAGGAGCCTAACTGGTCACGTAGCCCCTCACTCCGTGGCCCCGTCCTGGTTTCCGGTCGGGACCAACGCTGGGTGAGGTACGTGCGCGGCCGGGCTCTGCAGACGTATAATGATAGATCCACCCGCATCACACCTCCCTACTTGCTGTTCGTGCGCTAAGGGGGACTCCTGAGCATCGTGACTCAGGAGCCTAACTTGTCACATGGCCCCTCACTCCTTGGCCCCGTCCTGGTTTCCGGTCGGGACCAATGCTGGGTGAGGCATGCGCGGGGCCGGGCTTTGCCGGCGTAGAACATAATCAAGTAGGAAGGAAAGGCACAAATTTCAAGGAATTCAAAAGCAAACATTACAGTCCACACTGTTATCTCAATGCCAAACGCAAGTTTAAACGCCTCCTCGAGGCATGACACATGTGCAGGAATTAAAGGCAGGACATGAGCCGCGACGGAGTCACTTGTCGGCGATGGAGCAGCGCGGATTGGGTACGCCTCACGGAGCGGTGGGGTCGGCAGCGCCTTGCTTCTGCTTGGTGCTGAAGGCCCGGAACTTCCCCAGCAGGGCCTCTGCGCGACCCTTCACGGCCTCGGCAGCGGCAGCGGCACGCTCGCCGCTCACTGGCTCCAGTAGGCTGTCGAGGTCGACACCGGGATCGCAAAGGTAGATGTGGGTGAGGACCCGCGTCATTGCTGCAGAAGACAGGACACGCGCCTCGGCCTCGGCCGCAGGGCCCAGGACAAGGGCGACATCTTCAAGAGCGTGAACCAGGAAGGGAAGCAGCTTGGCGGGGCCGTCCTCGGCGCCAGCCAGTGGGCTCTCCAGGCCGCTGTCGTAAAGCGTCCTCAGTGAGGAGCGAGCCCTCGCCTCCATCTCCGCGAAGGCCACGCGGTCCTCGGCAAGTACCAGGGCCTCATCGTCCAGCTTGGCCTTCCTCGCCCCCAGCTCCTGCTCCAGCGCGCCTAGGCGGTCGCGGCGTTTCTTGAGCTTGACCTCCCTCTCCTTGAGAGCCGCCTTGCGAGCCTTCACGCCTTCTTCCTGCTCTTGGCGAAGGCAGACCTTGTTCGCGAGCTGGTCCCGCAGACCTTGCAGTTCGCCCTCCAGCACCTTGCAACGACCACGGATGTCGACCACCTCCCCCAGGGCTGCATCACGAGCAGCCTTCGCCTCAAGGACGACCTGCTTCTCCTTGTCGCACACCGTCGAGGCCTGGACCAGCGCCGCCTGAATCGAAGCGTCGGAGCGAACCCATCCTGAAGCCAGCTCCAAGCGCCCGGCCACCAAGCGGGGGTCGGCGCCAAGAAGATCCTGACGCAGTCAGTCCAGCTCAGCAACAGCATGATCCAGAGTGGCAGAAGGAGTCGGAGAGATAGCAGCCGGTGGAGTAGGAGGAGAAGACGACAACATGGCCACAGCATCCTGAGGCGGAGTCTGCCGCGCCTCGACAGCCGAAATGGCGGCGGCAGGCAAGAGCACCTCGGGAGCCACTTGGGCCGTGGGGGCTGAGCTCGCCCCATCCGGCTCAGCCAGGCCTCGCGAGGACGACCGGGCAGGAGAAGCCTGTGCGCCGTGGTCACCCTCCTTCGCGGGCAGAAGCGCTGCCACGGATGGAACCTCGGGAGCCCCCTTCGGGTTCTTTGCGGCGGGAAGAGATGCGGACGTCAAGCTTCAGAAGCAGAGCAAGAGATAAAGACAAGAATCGAACGCTTACGGGTCATCGCTAGTGAGCTCAAGCGGCCTCCGGCCAAATTTGAAGCCTGAAAGCTGGCTGGAAGGGTCAACCTCGGGAAGCTTGGAGGCGGAAGGCGCATCTGCGGTCCGCCCCGGGGCCGGGGCAGACCCGCGGGAGATCAGCCCAGTCCTGTCCTTCTTAAGGATCGGGGGTGAGCTCCCGCCGTCCTGCTCGTCGTTATCCTTGTTGTCGTCTTCATCGTCATCCTCGTCGCCATCGCTCGGAGAGAGGCGGAGAACGCGGGACCGGCACCGGGGGAGGGGAGCCCTCGACTCTCCGTCAGTCGCCTCAGAGTCAGGTCCTTTTCCCCGCTCCCCTCCTTCCTCCTCTTCGCTGGAGTCGTCGAAGGGCACGTCCACCGGTTCCTCGGGAGTTTCCATGGGCACGGGCCCATCCCCGTTGAAGACGGGCATGGACTCCACTACCTGCTCCCAGTCGTCGCGGAGGAACAAGGGTGTAGGAGCGCCCGCCAACCTCGCCACATCGCCCCGACCAGAGATTGGAGGACACCAGCCAGATCTCCGTCGGCTAAAGCCGCGGGGCTTGGACGGGGCCTCCACATCGGAAGTGAGTACTGCCGAAGCGGGGCCAGCTGGTGCTCCAGGAATTCCCTCAGCAGCGACGCGCCGGTCAGCTTCGCCGCCGCCATGTTTGCCGGCCTCAGATCCGCGTCCATCTTCTCCAACATCAGCTTCGTGCGGGGGTCCGTGAGCTCCGCTCGACCCCAATCGCTGGAGCTCGTGGGCTGCTCCATGGGCAAGATCAGCCAAGGGTGGATGCGCCCAGCATCCACCAAGACCCACTTGCTCCTGAAGCCCTCAATCCTTTTCCCGGGGTTCAAAATGGCAATGGCGCCACCGTACGCGACGAAGCTCGCGCACGCGGAAGCAGTACCACGAGAGGTCCGGAGGTAGAAGTAGTGGCGCAGCAAGGCCACTGAAGGCTGCACCCCTATGTGAGCCTCGCAGTAATAGGCGAAGATCGCCATGAGAAGGACGGAGTTGAGGTGGAGATGCAGGGCTTGTAGCTTATAGTGGCGGAGGACAGAGAAGAAGAACACGGAGAAGGGAGGCACCAAGCCAGCAGCAATGGCACTTACGAAGAGCGGATAGAAGGTGCTCCCTTGACCCACAGGGGTGGCGGAACCGGCTTTGAACACCTTCGCCCCGTTGACGCCCCGCGCCGTCGCCATCCGGCACAACCGGGCGAGGCTCGCCTCCGACACATTCGGCGGATCCAGGGCAGACGAGTACCAAGCTACGGCCGGGGGCTGACGAGGCGCCATGGCTTCCTAGGTCACACGGTCGGAGTGGATCTGGAAATTTTGGAGGAAGGAAGGAGAGGCGCAAGAAAGGGGATCTGAGCAGCAATCGGGGAAAGCAAGAAGCAAAGCCTAGGTGGATGCCACTCCTTTATCAACTCGCGCGGTTGCTAGGGCGCCCACGTCCAGTCAACTGCCACGCGGCGCCCAAGGCCGCAGGCTGTTAGGGACCGCAACGCTTCGCTCTTGCCCTTCCGCCTCCCTGCACGGCCAAGTCCGGGCGCGCCTTGGGCCGGGGGCTACTGTCGGCGTTCTGGGAATGGGGGTCCCCAGACTTGCCTGCCTGCGGCCTGCGGCGTGGCTCAAAGGGGGGCCCAGCGCGACCCATCTTCACCAACACAAACCCAAGACCCTCGCGAGGGGCCAAGCCTCACGGGGCGGATGACGCGGAGCTTCCTCAGGCACGGCCTCGTCAGGCTGGCTCACGAGGAGGCGGAGAGATCAAGGCGGGGTACCTCATGAGGTGCCCGTGACGCAAGCCATGACGACCGGGGCCAGGCGGGTGCCAGCCCGCGCAGTGTCCTCCTTCCTCTTTGGTGCAAAGGGGGCAAGCGCAGCCGCAGAGTACCGAGGCATCAGGCAAAGGTTGCCATTTCGGTGCAATGAGACCAAGACCAGGAGGACTACGAGATGGAGGTCACCATGGAGCCCAAGACGGCGTCATCACCAGAGCAAAGGAGACGGAAAAGAGGGAGACAGAGAAGGAGGCAGGGAAAGAAGAGAGAGAGAGAAGATCAGAAAGAGAGAGAGAGAGAGAGAGAGAGAGAAAGGTGACTGAGCTCCTCCCAGCAGTTCAACACCCCAGTTAAGAACAGACCCTCGCGAGGTTGTTCTCCTTGTATTGCTCATCATCATCAGCCCAAGAGGCAATCCACCACACCACACACTGGAGTAGGGTATACACCACAACGGTGGCCCCGAACCAGTATAAACCCTGTGTCTCTTGTGGATGTTCTTTCCATAGCTTAGATCTTAGCGAGGCGGAGGGGTGCAGTAGGTAGAAGGCGAAATCTCCGCGCGCACCCCAGTGTTCGAACCTCAAGGGTCTGCCGGAACCCGAAATCCGACAGAATTGCACCAGAGCTTTATGGTTGGACCACAAAATATTTGAGAAAAGCGTCCGTGTATCTTGCTCTGCTATGTGTAGACCTTTGAGGATTGGCTTCGTGTTGTATATTGAGCATATCTCGAGGATTATATTATTCACATCTAAAATTACAACCATGTACTAATTAAGGACTTAATTTTGCATCGCTCCGCGGCGAACGTATTGATGGTTTACCACGCTTGGTGCAAGTAATGGGAGGCACTCACATGGCTTGCATGCCTTTAGGGAAGCTGATCACTCTTGGTGCAATGCGCTCTGCGGCGCTCATGAATCACCTATTGGAATGGCCCAGGTTCTATGTGGAATGCCGCCCAGGTTCAAAAAGATCAGATAGACTTAGTTACTAGTAGCTTCCATGTGCGGCCACTGGCTATATGGGCTCTGGCTTAGTTGATCAGTTGTTGGAACCCTTGCCCAGACAGCATCGACAGATGTAGCATCACTACAAAAAAGACACATCCATGACATTTTGGGTCGAACGAAATTTTGTTCTGTCATGCTTATGACACTTCTATGACGATAATTGTGACAAAACCTGGTATCATCATAGATGTGGTGGGCTCCTACTTCTATGACAAAAAATCATGACAGAAAATGGGCTTTTTGTCCTGGGCGGGCCGGAGATGCAACTGCATGACATTCTTTGGGTCGTCCATGACGGGGAAAACCGTGGTAGAAGCGAGGGCGAGGAAAATATTGGGGGAGTTCCCAGTTACGGTAGGTGGCCGGGGGCCGAGCGATGCACATTTCTCTCGTACGTACGTGCGTGTGTGCGAGGCGTTGTGCTCTAACTGAACCCGAGCGAGGCGTTAGCCTCTAACTGAACCTGAACGATTGCACTGCAGGCTACATGTTACTGAACCCGAGCGATCAATCGATCCCTTGCTGTTATGTGAACCCGAATGATTCCTTCGGTACTGCTACTAACTGAAGTGGATCGATGCTTCCTCTGGCTGAACAGTGAGCATCGTTGGGGGGTTTGGATGAATAGTCCGGTGGGGGTTGGATGAATAGGACCCCGTGGTAGTAGAGGCCGTTGCCGCTGGATGAAAAGTACCCCGATCGATCGAGCCGGTGGATGAACATGACCCCGTGGAGGGGTGGATGAACAGGACCCAGTGGAGGGCTGGATGAACAGGACGACCCCTTGGAGGGCTGGATGAACAGTAGCCGGTGGAGGGCTGGATGAACAGTAGCCCGTGGAGGGGTGGTTGAACAGGACCCCGTGGAGAGGGCTAGTTGAACAGTAGCCGGTGGAGGAGCGCGCGGTGGAGGCTAGATGAACAGGAGCCCGTGGATGAACAGTCGCAGGTGGAGGCCGGAGGAGGTCGGCGGTGGATGAACAGGAGCCCGTGGAGGCTGAAGGAGGCCGACAGTGGAGATGAACAGTATCCCGTGGAGTCTCGTTTTCCGGTACGCCACACCCCTCCCGATAAACAGGACCCCCATTTCAACCGTAGCACCCCAACACAAGTCCATTTCTTGCGTTTTGCGGTACGCCACACCCCTCCCGATCAACAGGACCCCGTTTCGACCGTAGGAGGTCCGTTTCCTCCGTTTTGCGGTACACCACACCCCTCCCGATGAACAACATCCTGTTTCCACCGTGGCCGGTTGAACACAAGGCCCTTTCCTCCGTTCTGTGGTACACCAGGCCTCATTTCCATCGGTTGTTCCGTCCATGCCGGTTGGCTCCCGATGAACATGACGACGCATTCCGTTCTGACCCAGCCGGTTGCCTCCCCATGATCACGACGACGGCGCAACTTCTCCATTCTGACCCAGCCATGTACATGATCCCTGGCCATACGTATGTGCGAGTAGGCGTTGGAGACCCCGCCTGTATGTACGTACGTGGCCATATTTACTTTCTTGCACCCTGGCCGCTATACGTATGTGTACATGCTACGTGCGCGCCTCTACTACGACACGTGCCCTTCCTTACACTGCCACGGTTCATCGCTGCAGCCTGCAGACAGACCGATCGACCAGTATGTACGTACACGTTCGCGACCAGAATGACGATGCTATGTACGCTTCGACCAGGTGGGTCCCGACTGTCAGGCACTTCCTTGCGTGCGAAGTTGTAGCTGGTGGGTCCCAGCTGTTAGGGGGCCGAATCATTTTTTTTGCCCGTAATATGAACGCACTTCCTTACGTGTGAAGATGTAGCTGGTGGGTCCCAGCAGTTAGGGGGAAACGTTTTTTCCGTGAAATACGGTGGCCCGTCCGGTGGGTCCCCGCTGTCAGGTGGAGGAATCATTATTTTGCGCGTCATAAGGAGGCACTTCCTTGCTGCGGCCATGGACCCAGTTGTCAGCCTCTCCACGTACAATACTCTTCTGATGGAAGTCATTCCTTGACCTCGTTGACCATGCCACGCCGACAGCACCAGGGCGGTGGACGACGGCGAGGCCTATAGGAAGGGGATGACGCGGAGCCGGGGAAGACACGGCAGTGCATGCCCACGCGGAGAGGAGTACGAGGGTTCACTGGTTCGGCTATGGTGTGAGGCTACCGTCGCCGCAGGGCCTGGCCAGCGGTGGGAGTGGTAGGGGGCGGTAAGGCCTTCACGGCAGCACGACCGGCCACGGGAGGTAGGAGCAGGTGGCACGACCGGCGCTGCTTTGGGCGGCTGGAGCAAGACGACCAGAGGTTGAAGAATCACGACGGCCATTGGATGGACATCGTACAGTCACTACAGCTAGAATCGTTTATATTGACTAAGTTGACAAAGCCCTTGGTACGCGTCAACTTAGTAGGCCCACACGTCAGCCTCCGAAACAGTGCGCCCCAGATGTCAGGGGGAGGAATCATTTTTTGGGCGGCTGAAGCTAGAATACCCGAGATTGAAGAAGAAGCATGACATCCGTTGGATGGACATCCAACGGCCACTGCTGCTAGAACCATGTGTTGACTATAAGTTGACAAAGCCTTGCATACGTGTCAACTATTTTTTTAGGGGACGCATCAACTTAGTAGGCCCACAAGTGTGTGGCAGAGAACTTATAGCCCATTTGCGATTTGTAAGAATGTCCAGCCCATTTTTGAATTCTAATGGAATTTACTACAACCCATTTAGAGTTTGTTAAAAGCACAACCCATTTTCTAGCTAGGACAACTATTAATAATTTCAACGAACCGTTCAAAATAGAATTCAATAAAATTTCCCACATTTTGATGGGATCCAAAATATTTTTATCCTGAAATTTCTAGTCAGATTAAATACAATTTCAATATAAATTCGTATTACATAAAAATCCAATGAAACATTGCGCGCGCAACAATTAATGAAATTAAAATTTTCAAAATCCAAAAGCAATATTTTATAAACTAATTACGTGTTTGGTGCATGTTTTTGTAGTTACTGCCCAGTTTTTATAATTACATCCCATTTATTATTTCTTAAAGCCCATTTTCTTTTAAGCCTAATGCCTCCCTCCTAGGAAAGATTTGTAGCCCAGCGGGGCGGAGAATAACAAGTTGACCCGGATTGTGTACAACTGTCGGCCCAGTTCCATTGCTGATGTTGAACAAAAATGCATGTGTGGTACAATACAACGTTACATGGCTACTCAGCCCACATTCAGCGACGATGGAAATGCCCAAACAAGGCTTCTGTACAACTTTTTGAAGTCACTGAGCTCAATAAATAATTTAAGAAAAAAGTTAGAGTATAGTGGAACCTAATTAAAAGCTGTCATGAGCGAAGAAATAATTCAACGGGTCCCACTTGTGCGTGTGTGCGCGCGCTTGTGTGTGTGTGAGAGAGAGAGAGAGACCCATCGGTCGATGCTCGTAAATACATCTTTCAGCCATATGCATTGATGATGTTCAGTAAAAACTTATATAGTGGACAAAATCATATAGAACAACATAGCACACTGAACTTGCATAAAAAAAATTTCACGCAGGCGGCACAATCAGGGTGGAAGAAGTGGATCGCTATGGGTAGGGCTATGTTGAAACCAATGAACTCATACATAATGGTTCATCGTCTTTGTCAATGACGGGGAAATATCTTGAATGCTGTGCAAAGAAAACAGACATACAACACAATATATAAGTTCTGCTAGAATATTAAGTTGACGTATAACCCTTTCTAAAAAAGTTTAGGTAAAAAAATAGAACATGTCACAATAAAATGTACTGGCACATCAGTCTTCACACCCATAGCTCGGATTTAACTAGATTCAGTTGTTACCTCAAATTAGAGCATATCCAGGCAGCTAGCCCTGCCTCTTCTCCCAAAGAAGTAGTGGCCTCTGCCGCGCGATGGAGTAGGCCCTGTGCCATCCATCGTCCCGAGCAACACAGGGAAAGTCTGACGTTGACTCCTGTAATGGACGTCGTCGACGGACTCGGGCACCAGCAGCAACGACAGGACTTCGATTGATGGATTGACCACTTCTTCGACACGCACGAACACTCGATACAGGTACATCCCTAATGTGGTCCGCGGCGGCCTTGGTGGCAACGAATAGTACAACCCCGGTTCCTGCACCACTATCTCAACACCAATCACCTTCGGTATGGTGGACGGCTTCTTCATCCATGCCATAACCGTCAGAGCCCAGCTGTCTGGAGGAACAAACATACTTACGAGCTCACCTCCAAGGTCGTTGATAAGCTCATTCATGGACTCACTGTTCCAAGCACGTCGAGGCATGCTGTGGAAGGTAAGCTTTGTTAAAAACTCAAGATCAGAGGGCACCAAGCCCCATCCTGGGTGCCATCGATCAAAGCTCACCAGCGCACCATCACAGAACAAACGCCGGGAAGATTCGAACACACGACTGCAGTCGAAAGTTGTCCGGAACCTGACGAAGAAATCAGCCGGTGGCGGACAGACTTCGACGAGCAAGTCACTTATTTGGATGCCGTGCGCAATGCCAAGAGCTTTGACAAGGTCGTCCGGCGAGACGGGAGGCTGGTCGCCGTTGATGGTTACCATCAGCATTTTGCCGGCAAACTGGTCGTCAAGCGCCGCCATGCCACTGTTGAGCGACAACACGCAGCGCCCGAAGGCATGACGGACCTCAGGATATCCGGCTCGCAGATCCGCGTTGACCGGTGACATGACAGTGCGCTTGAGTACAGGGAGTACAAGAGGGGGATTTGGGGGAATTGGAGTAGGAATCGAGGTTCCAGAGGTGGGGGAGGGGCGAGAGATTGGGGATGAAAAGGTAGCATGAATTTCAAACACGCGCCAATATGCTCTTGGTGCGCAAGCGCACGAAAACACCGGTGGCGCCCACATGTCGACCTAAGAGTCCCTATTCTTTCCTTTTTTGAGAGCTCGGCCTTTTATAGGATCTTTTGAGACAACGGCCTGAGAGTCATAATTGACCTATTTGGCATTGCGTTACTACTCGGCCCATATTGAACGACACCTCACTGGCCCAAACAAGTGTACATCGTCGAAAAGACAATGAGCTCAAATTATAACATGAAAAAAGGAGATATACTCTGAACACTGGAGAATGGTGATGCCCTCATTTAGCCCACCAGCAGTTCGAGACAATAAACAGTTCAAAACAATGATATATACATCATTCAAACACTGACTAGTGAATACTACTGACATAAACAGCAAGACATGATAGTTCATAAGAAGTCTTGCTACACCACAAAAACACACCCATCTGCAGCGCTCAGACTCTCGTGATCCAGACGAGAATGACATTCTAAATAGAGGCAACTATTACATAGCAAGAGTGACATAGACGAGGATGACCAAATGACAAGGAATATGCATAACAAAAGAGAGAACTACCCATCCAGAACAAGCAGCAAAGACAACAAGTCATTTGAATAGGGATGATCCAACACCATCATAATTTGCAGCCCCGGTTCAACCACCAGTGATCCGGAGACACGAGTACTCCACCCTTTCAACGCAACAGCCCAATTACCTATCAACCTGAAGGCTTGAACCACATCACTGCCTGTCAAACTCGACGCATCCAAGGATCAAAGTTAATCCAGATGCCTTTGTCATTCTCTTTTGGCTGTAGGCTGTATCATTGACAATCAGGGGAGTTTGCTCCCGAACTCCTAGGGCTCGCCATGTAGACACAATTTTCCATAGCAAACAGAGCCTCTCTGCCATCAAGGTCCTTACCAACGGTGATCTCCTAGTTAATCGGATAATTGAGTCCGAGAAACAAAGAGTGTGAACCAAGGCTGTTTACTCGCCTCGAACTCAAAAATCCCGAAGGCCCCAACAAGCTCGTATCCTGCTCATAGACGTAACAACCATTGTCCGGAAATTCACGTATTTCACGGCGCTTGCATACAGTAGGGTTTTTGCAATATAAATTTTCTGGCTCATTTGTCCGAATGATCATCAGTCTTTTGTCGTCGTCTGATCAAGCATGGAACCAGTTGTGCTTCCCTGTTTTTGGCAAACGTGGTTTGATTACAAAGGGCAGTAATTGTAGGGACACTACATCATATCAAAAAGGACATGCATTGTTAATGTAAGATCAACATTGTTCAGAGTATGAGTAGGATAATGCAAGAAACAACATTGATATGTCCCTGTTGGAACTGGGAGGAAAATACAGGGAAATGTATACTGGGTTCAAAAATATGGAAGTGCCATGCATGGTTATACTCATGTTATCTCACAATCGATTCTTCACAGGAAACTACCATGTCATGCATGTTATGTAATCATGTTTTGTCCTCACAAACAAATTCTTCAAGGAAACTAACAGACCATGCATTGTTATATACTCATGTTCCATGGGCAATTTTTTTGTGAGCATATTATTCTAGCCATTGATTGCTGAAGGGCGTACATAGGTATGTACACATGGTAAGCATTACATGATTTCACTACTTCGGAATATAGAGTTCTCCATATGCACATTTACTTCCCTAATGTATGGTTAGATGAAACCAACATTGTGATGCATGTTTCTACATCATGAAAATGAGGAAACTAACATGGCCATTGATACACACTCATATTTAGTAGTATATAGATTACTATAAAAGGAGAATATCAATATCTTCCTAACCGTTTGATTATTCAGGGGTACAAATTGGCTGTAATGGCATGGTCACAATCGCATGAATTAACTCATCCAAATATAGCTGATTTAAGGTGTCTCTAATACATTGCCATAGTTCTACTCAAATTCTGCTAAAACAGGGATATGTCAATCATCACAAAAAGTTCAAACAGTGTCATGGCATCATCATTAACATCAGACGAAAACAACTTACACACGCCGTCCCAGCAATACGTGGTGCCATCTGCTTTGTCAATCGCGTAGATGATGCCATTGTGTTCAATAGCATCACAGAAGTGTGTATCAGCTTTGACGACGATCCACTACGAGCTGAGCTGTCTCCAGCTAAGGAAGGCACCGACGGAAAGATAGGCGAGTCCCTTGTCGAACAAGGCAATTAGCTTGAAGTCTGCGTAATCCACATGTCGTGTGGGCACTTGGCAGATTACAGTCTTATGCAAAATAAGGTGCGTCCAATTGACGATGTAATCTAGATGACTTGGACCGCGACAGTAAAACACTATATCATGCAACGGAGGAAGGATAATCTCATGGGAGGTCTATAAGTTCACGAGCACCAAGTTTTTCTCGTCTTCTCTGATGGCAGCCATCCAGTGGGAGTTCATGCCGACCCAGTACATACCTGCAAGAAGTTTCGGGCGATGGTGATCGGATAGAAGTCGAGGCAAATGACGTACGATGACCCACTACATACCCGCAAAGAAGTTTCGGCTAATGGAGGTCGGATTGAAGTCGAGGGGCATCATGTACGCCTCTGTATCATGGTGAGCAAATCTCGCAAGACCAGATAGCAGCAAGCAGGGTGTCTTGAAAAGCTTAGGCCTCGCTTTGACTATGGCCGTGTGCATGCCCCTCAAGCATGCAGCCAGCCGCAGGGTGCTCAACATATCCATACATGAACAACAGAGGTCGAGGATGTCATTGGGGAGATTGCTCCAATCATGGCTCATATGGATGCTGCACGGTTCACGTTCGACCATGGTGGAGTTTGGAAGGTGGGGTTTTGGGGGGCTTGATTTACGAGGGAGAAGGCTCTCTGTGCTGGAGCGGCTAGCGAGGGAATAGTGGTACTGGCGGAGGCGAACGAGGCAAGGGTACGCGGGGCCACAGTGAGATGATGAGGAGTGACCTCAGGATCTCCGGCGAGATGGAGATGGAGATGGAGGGAGAGGGAGACAAGTCGAGGTATGCTATACAATGGCGGTGACAGTGACTGCATAGTGCACAAGGTGATGCTGACTTTGGTAACCCGGACATGCCGCTTGGACTGGTGTCACCTCAGGCGCGGGGTCTTGTCATTTCACTATGAGGACCAGATGAATAATAGTATTTTGACCATCAAGTGTACTATAGTTGTACTACTACTACTACTACTACTACTACTACTACTAGTAGTAGTAGTAGTAGTAGTAGTACGAACATGAGTAGTACTCCCTCCTTTCCGGTTTATAGGGCTTATCTCAAAATTTTCGTTTTTCCATTTTATAAGGCTCAATTTGATTATTCCTCATCACAAGTTCAGATTCCAAGGTGCATTAAATAATTACATGCAAGTATTAAGAGAAAATTGACCAATACATGTACTTTATGCATGCATTGCAATTAATACATTAGTAAACGTAAAATTTTGAGAAAAACAAGAGCATTAATTGGGTGCTTTTACAAATTACAAAAAATATTTCACCACTCACCATCTACATGCCGTACCGGGACACGTGTAGCGATGTTCAAAAAAAGGGACACATGTAGAGCTAGAAGGATGGGCACATACAGGGACAGGCCCCACTCCTCAGTCTACCCGCGTAGCCTTTTCGTTTAGTCTACCTAGCCGTCTAATCAACTGCCTGCAGGCCACTTCTCCCATTTACTTCTCCATCGGGAACCGATTTTCCTCGGCTTCTTCACTACTCCTTCATCTTCAGTTGCATCCAAACCACACTACATTCACATTGATTTAACCTCTTCACATCCTCCTAGAGTAATTCCGAAGCCCCTATAAATAATCATCTTCTTCAGTTAGACTAGCCATCAAATCCTAATTCTCCAAACCATAGCCCTCCGGTCCAGCGGTTCCAAATGGCGAAAGAGATCGAGATGCCGGTTTTTAGCGTCCAACATGTCCTCGTCGAAGGCTCGTTGAGAATAGTTGCCATAGTTACCGACCACCCAAGGGTTTTTCAGAAGTGGATCAACAATGTATCCAACTCCCTCCAAAAGGTGGAGATGAAGGTCATCGGTCTCGACGCAGAGTACATGGAGCGTGCCACTGGGAAGATCCAACGTGCCGCCGTCCTTTAGCTGTGCCTCGAAGATGATGTTTTGGTGTACCACATCATATACGCACCCTCCATACCAGGTGAGCTTCACGATTTCTTATCTCGGTAGGACATATACTTCTGTGGGGCAGCCATCACAGGGGACAAACAGAAGTTGGAGCCGTACAACCTTGATTTGAAAGGCATCGCTGACGTACAAACCAAAATAAAGATTCGTGTAGAAGATTGTGATAAACCGACACCATCCCTATTCGACGTAGCAAATTTTGTGCTCGGAACAAATCTTCATAAGGGTGACGAGAAGCTGGCATTAAGGTCGTCTGGATGGGAGAATTATCCCTTGACGTATGAGCGGATAAAATATGCTACCCTCGATGCCCGTGTGAGTTTTGAGATAGCTAGAAGGTCCAGAGAGCTTGTTGCGAAGCCATCTCCCACAGAAAATGAGAACAACAAGAAGAAGAATAATAATAAGAAGAAGCTGCTGCACCAGCAGCAAGGCATTATGGATGGATGAACTATTTCCTCTCTTGTAAAAAAATATTCCCTCTGTGTATATGGATATAGATGGACTATTTCGATGGTGTGCATGTCTTTGAAACAAGTAGTAGTGTGGGTCCGCTTGACCATACAGAACTATTTATCCCCCTAGCTTTTTCTACTACTACTCCTTCCAATGATCGGTATGCAATGCATGTGTTCGTAGACATGACAACTTGTCCATGGAAGTTCAACTACAGCGACCATCACGTTTCATCCATTGCCACTCGCGATTCCCACGACACCGCTCCAACCCACTGCACCACGTCCCTCGACGTGTGCCTCACCCCTCTCGGCCGCACCGCCCCTCTGCCTTTGTGTGCTTGACATGTGGGCCACCTGAAATGCGGTGAGCATCAAGTTTCTACCACAGCCACACACGATTCCCATGACGCCACTCGAACCCATGACACCACACGTCCCCCGACCTACGGCTCACCCCTCTCGGCCCCACTTCCCCTCTGCCTTCAGGAGCATTACATGTGGACCAGCCACCTATCGGGTCCACATGTTATTGGCTCAAAGGCAGGTGTAGTAAGGCACAGAAGCTCAGCCCCGGGGGCCCGGAGAGGGAAATGTAACTCCTACGCCAGGCCTTGTGGTGCTACCGCTGCACGAACTCGTGCCTAACTCGAGATTTGTTTCTTTACTATACGTGCATGCAACAATTTAATGGACATTGTAATCTCAACATGTCATGGGGAGCTCTAAATTTGAATTTGAAACCTATAAAACGAAAACAATTCAATACAAACTCTGATTTCGTTATTAATAATGGAACCGGGGGGGGGGGGCGTTGACCCTCCTATTATTCTAATTTTTTTTCAAAACAAATAAACTGGGAGAGAGCAAGTATACCGTAGGATGTGTCCCATACGAGACAAGTCCCATGGTTTGTCACCGCGAAGATGCGGTTAGAAAGGAGCACAACGTCTTCATACTCGTACGACAAAAAATCGGCCGCAGACAGCATGGTCCACCTTTGACCGCCATGTGCAAGGTTCGTGCTATCTTCTTCAATCTCACCGTGGTTCCATCGTACCAATTCAAGCGGTGGCCCGTTGCATGGCTGATCCCAATGTTGTACAAAGGTCTACAGGAATGGTGTCACCGTTGTAAATGTTGTGCAAATTGATGTTGGTACCCTCCCGTACATATGCAAGCCAATCTCCACTAGCATCGAGCCTAACCCGTGAAACAGTGGCCAGGGGGAGAATTAGGAAATGGACATGGAAGTAGTCTTTAGAATGCATTTACTACGTGATCAAACTCATCTTACCTACTCATCGGACAAAATTCGGGTGCCCCTCAACGTCGGCATCTCGAGGGGCGTCAACTTGCAACTATGGCCACACCGCGCTGGAGAGACCCCCAAGGAAACATCCTCGTGCATTGCACGGAACATCAAGATGCATTTATATGAGTGGTTTATCTTGTGAGAGAGAAGGATGAATGAGGGAAGCCTTATTTGCAAATGTGGAGAGGGGTGTGCCAAACTACGGCCACGCCGGGCTGAAAAAAAATTGAGTTTGGGTCGGTGGCAGACCCTATGGCAAGATGCCCGTGTGGGCTTCTTCTATAACTAGCAAGATGCCCGTGCATTGCAGGGAACATCAAGATGCATTTTTTTACAAAACACCTGTTGTGATTGATCCTTGCAGGAGTAATCCCATGTGTAAAAACTAATGATATCTTGAGAATCTTATTTGGAAAATGGTACCTTTGGAACAAGTTTTCTCTACTACTGCTCCTTGTAGTGAGCGGTATGCAATGCATGTGTCAGCAGACATGACAGCTTGTCCATGGAACTTGAACCACAGTGACCATCACGTTTAGGGCCTCTTTGATTCATAGGATTGCAAAAACACAGGAATAGGAAAAATGCAGGATTGAAATGGCATGTCCATTGGATCCCTATAGGATTTGAGTTTGTTCGATTGTGTCAAGGGAAAACAAAGGATTTCTTCCAAGAGGTTTAAGTGGATGCTAGAATTCCTGTGAAATGTAGGGGCTGTTTGGTTTGAGACTAAGTTTGTCTAAGGTTGCCACACCTAAGGTTAGGCAAGTTTGACCAACTTGGGTGGGTGTTTGGTTCAAGCCACACCTTAGGCAAGACACACTAGGGTCCCACATCACATACACTAAAAAAGTGTGGTAAGATTCCCTTAGGGTTGCCAACTTGTGGCTCTCATTTTGAAGAACTAACCTTAGGCAAGTGTGGCAACATTCTATGGCAATGTGTGGCATGGTTAGGCCTAGAACCAAATAGCCCCGTAGTACAAATGAATCCTTAGGAAAAAATCCTACAGGATTTAATCCTACAAATCAAATGATCAACATAGGGAAAATTCCTAAGGATTCTAATCCTTCAAAGATCCTATGAAAATCCTTGGAATCAAAGAGACCCTTATTGTTTCTACCACTGCCACACCCACACACGATTCCCACGACGCCGCTCTAACCCAAGCACGACGTCCCCTGACGTGCGCCTCATCCCTCTCGGCCCCACCGCTCCTCAGGCTTTGTGTGCATGACATGCGTTTCAGCTAAACTGCGGCGACCATCAACTTTCTACCACAGCCACACCTGATTGGACGCGGTTTGCCTGCTCCGATCCATACTCCCGCACCATCGAATTTTCATCCAGCGGCTGTGACACATTTCGTCCCGGGCATCAATCCTTAGCTGGAGTACTTCTGTACTATAAGTAGTACCCACCAGTGTGGGGCCGGCCCCGGTGTGGCCATCTAAGCCTCGTAACGCCCCGACGCCCAACTATGGCACCCTCACCACGACCACGCCACCACCGGCCGGTTCATCTCGAATGAGTGAGTCGCGAACCACGCCACCACCATGAGAATGACATGTGGGCAGCCGCATTTAAGGTACGCATGTCATTGACTCATAGGCGGGTGCACTAAGCCACTGAAGCTCAGTCCCGTGGGCCCCGAGAGGGAAATGTAAGTCCTACGGCAGGTCTTGTGGTGCTCCCGCAGTACAAGCTTGTGCCAAACCCAGAATTTGTTTCTTACTGCTACCAACTATGTAACGCCCTCAATGCGGCTATATCTCCCACGTGTCGAAGCACCACTTAGAGGCATAACCGCATTCAAAGCATTGTCTCAAGTGAGGTAATCTTCACAACAACCCATGTAAATAAATAAAGGGAAAGGTACATAGTTGGCTTACACTTGCCACATCACACAATACATAAATAAGTCATTACATTCATCCAATACACTAAAGGTCCGACTATGGAACCAAAATAAAGATCAACCCCCAAATGCGACAAAGTCCCCGATCGCCCCAACTGGGCACCACTACTAATCATCTGGGAAAGACACGTAGTAACGATGAGAGTCTTCATCGAACTCCCACTTGAGCTCGGTCATATCATCTGGAGCGGTATCATCGGTCCCTGCATCTGGTTTTGGAAGTAATCTGTGAGTCACGGGGACTTAGCAATCTCACACCCTCGTGATCAAGACTATTTAAGCTTTTAGGTAAGGTGAAGGTATGATGTGGAGCTGCAGCAAGCGACTAGCATATATGGTGGCTAACATACGCAAATGAGAGCGAGAAGAGAAGGCAAAAGCACAGACGAACAACTATGATCAAGAAGTGATCCTAGAACAACCTACGTCAAGCATTACTCCAACACCGTGTTCACTTCCCAAACTCCGCCGAGAAGAGACCATCATGGCTACACATGCGGTTGGTGCATTTTAATTAAGTTAAGTTTCATGTTTTCTACAACCGGACATTAACAAATTCCCATCTTCCCATAACCGCGGGCACGACTTTCGAAAGTTCAAATCCCTGCAGGGAGTCCCAACTTAGCCCATCACAAGCTCTCATGGTCAACGAAGGATATTTCTTCTCCCAAGACAATCCGATCAGACTCGGCATCTCGGTTACAAGGCATCCTCGACAAAGGTAAAACAAGTCCAGCAACACCGCCCGAATGTGCCGACAAATCCCGATAGGAGCTGCACATATCTCGTTTTCAGGGCACACTCAGATGAACACTATGTACAACTAAAACCATCCCTCAAGTTTACCCGAGGTGGCGCTGCAAGTGGCTCTGTTTTGGACGAACACTCGGAGGAGCACTGGCCCGGGGGGGGTTAATAAAGATGACCCTTGGGCTCCGCAAACCCAAGGGAAAAAGAGGCTAGGTGGCAAATGGTAAAATCAATGTTGGGCATTGCTGGAGGAGTTTTATTCAAGGCAAACTGTCAAGGGGTTCCCATTATAACCCAACCGTGTATGGAACACAAAATCCGGGAACATAACACCGATATGACGGAAACTAGGGCGGCAAGAGTGGAACAAAACACCAGGCATAAGGCCGAGCCTTCCATCCTTTACCAAGTATATAGGTGCATTAAGATAAACAAGATAATATTGTGATATCCCAACAATAAACATGTTCCAACAAGGAACGATCTCCAATCTTCACCTGCAACTAGCAATGCTATAAGAGGGGCTGAGCAAAGCGGTAACATAGCCAAACAATGGTTTGCTAGGACATGGTGGGTTAGAGGTTTGACATTGCAATATGGGAGGCATGATAAGCAAGTGGTAGGTATCGTAGCATAGACATAGCAAAAGAGCGAGCATCTAGCAAACAAAGATAGAAGTGATTTCGAGAGTATGGTCATCTTGCCTGCAAAGTTCTCAGAGTTGCCTTGATCCTTGTAAGCGTACTAAACGGGCTCCTCGTTCACGTATTCGTCTCCCGGCTCTACCAAAGCAAGAACAACAAACAAAAAGGAACACAATCAACCACGTGCAATGCTCAAGCAACATGATGCCAACATGGTATGATATGCGGGATGCGATATGTGATGCATAGTCATGATTTGGAAAGGAAATGATTGAACCTGGCCTCAGATTGGAAATCCAAGAGTGACACTGGAAAGGTGAGTTGATTTCGGTTGAAATCAATATAAAGATCACCGGAATCGGATGCACGGTTTGGAAATGGCAAGCAAAACAAATATGGCACCGATCTGCAATAATCAGCACGAGACCATCTAAATGCATCAAGAACAACATGCTATAGCACTCCAACATGACAACAAAATACATGGAAGGGATCCACTCAAGATGCTTGACAAAATATGAACACTGAGCTATGGCTAAATCACTCATTAACAGGTTCAAACAAGCATGGCAAAAGTGCAAAAGACTACTGGTTTCAGACTTGGTGAAATTAACAGCATGTCAGGAATTTATCATCAGGAAGCAATGTTTAGAGCACGAGAACTGCATGCTACAGAAACATATCATGGCAAAGCAAGACATGGCATGAAGCTACTCAAAGCATATATCAAAAGTACCTTAGTGACCATGAGCCAAAAGGGATCAGAAAATACAATTGCAAGCATGTGAACATAGCAAAAACATAAACAAATTCAGACTTAGTGAAAAACTGGAGCATGCAAAACAGATAACGAGCAGGCATGTTTACGAGCTCTATGCACTCACTACGAGGCATTGCATTATAATATAAGAAGACACCCAGCAAATAGACATGGCATAGAAGCTAGACATGGCAAGAACAACAACATAGCATGCACGGATCAACAACAACAAGCTCGACAAAATTGCTAAACATGTTAACAATCTGCCAGGAACATTTTATAGCAAAAGTAGAGCTCTATTGACTCAAGCTAGGGTGCTCCATAATTGCAAACAATGACATGGATGGATAGAGCACCACAATATCTACAAAACATCCTTACTGATCATGCCCAAAAGATGCACGGATCACTAGGAAACAACATGAACATATGGCATAAAAGCAATAACAGGGCAAGGACTTGGTGAAATTCTAAGTCCTTGAAATCAGCATCATTGAGTAAGCTACTTTGCATGCTTGTGCTAGTCACCACAAAGATCACAAAAATACATGGCATACACCCCTATAAATATGGCATGGCATACATCAAAACACATATAGAGCTCAGGATCATAGCATGCACACATTAATCATGGCAAAAATGACAAAAGTGCATTTGCTGAAACAGATCTGAAACTATCATCACATAGCCCTCTTCCAACGGCATTTCGGGCATCAAGATGAGCTCAAACGAAAATGATGCAATGAGATGAAATGATGTACTCTTTGAGATGAACATTTTGATATGCTACACGCACGAATCAGAGCTATGATGAGGAAGTTATGATGCGATGAAAAGTGCATAAAAAACTAGGGTTATGGGGCAAAAGTCAACCGAGTCTCCAGATCCAGATCTGGCATGGATTTCGAGGTTCGCCGGGGTTCCACTGTTCATCGGAGTTCCTGTACGCAGGAGTTGAGGGAGGTGGCCGGATCCGGTGGTGAGGAGGCGATGGCGGCGGAGGGCGTTGCCGGAGAGGAGGGGCGGCGTCTCGGGCGGCGAGGCGCGGGCCGGCCGCGGCGGAGGAAGAGCACGCCGGCGAGCGATCTGCTCCGGCCGGCGCGGGCGGCATGCAACTCCGGGCGGCGGCGCGGGGAACAGAGGAGGCGGCGCGGCGAGACGACCGCGGGCGGGCGCCCCCGTGCGGCGGCGGCGGCGGGATGGGCCGCGGGGGCACGGATCGGAAACCGCGGGCCTCGAGCGGCGGTGGGTCCACGGGATGACGTGGCGTGCTGCGGTTGGTGGTGGCGAGGTTGTCCGGCTGGATCGGACGTGTCCGGCCGCGTGGAGGAAGAAGGGGCTAGGTATAGGGTAGGAAATGATCCGGAATTTTCGTGGAGGGACCTATATATAGAGGTAGGAGGAGCTAGGAAGCTCCAAATGAGGTGCGGTTTGTGGCCACGCGATCGTGATCGAACGGCCTAGGTGATGGAGGGGTCTTAGGTGGGTTTTGGGCCACTTTGGAGGGGTGTTGGGCTGCAACACACACGAGGCCTTTTCGGTCCCTCGGTTAACCGATGGAGTGTCAAACGAAGTCCAAATGGCACGAAACTTGACAGGCGGTCTACCGGTAGTAAACCAAGGCCGCATGACAAGTCTCGGTCCAATCCGAAAACGTTTAACACTCGCACATGAAAAGAGGTAGAAAGGGACACCGGAGGACATAGGAGCGCCGGAATGCAAAACGGACAACGGGGAAAATGCTCGGATGCATGAGACGAACACGTATGCAAATGCAATGCACATGATGACATGATATGAGATGCATGAAAAAGACAAAAACACACGAAGGCAAAAACCCGACAACGATGAAATAAAATAACTTAGTGCATTTTTTATATCTAAATAAACCTTTTCAATTGTGCATGCCAAAGTTGCAGTGATGTTTCTTCAAACAACCAATGTAGCTATCATGTACATGCACCATTGTTACTCTTGCATTCAAATTCATCACTCTTGGATGATTTAAGGTTCTATTATGAAGTAATATATGCAATATTCATATATGAATTCAACGGGTACGCAATTTATGAAATGGAGGCTATGTAATCATATGAGGTAACACTTTTAAGTAGCGGACTACAATATCCATTTCTCTTGTGGGACTACAATATCCATTTCTTTTTGTGCGCCTCTACAATAACACGTCAATGCATTATGTTTAAAGCAAATAACCAATGGAAAAAAATTATCTATTTACACGAGAAATACATAGGCTGAGCGTTTGATTCTTTTTTTTGAACGTGCTTCTACACCCGTACGATTGGCCACGCCCGTGTGAACGTCCAAGTTATCGGCGCATCATCCCGAGTTATTGTCTTTTTTTCTAGGGTGGACTTCACACCAGTTATTAACTGCTGACGCGTGCCCCGTGTACAAAGTCTCGCATGACCTTCCTGCTAGCACGGTCCAAAATTAGTTGAAACTGGATACGAACGATCCCGCGGGCGGCAAAATCTCCCACCTCCTTCTAAAATTTCTGCTACCTAGTCTTTAGCATGCGAAATACCCCTTTTGTCCTTGGTGCACGAAGAACAACAGTTACAATACCGCCCTCATATACATAATAGGTCGGGGCTGCTTTGGTAACTTCCGGTTCCGCCCACCACACGGCACCCCCATTTCCTCCCCCCTCCGCAAAAAATGACTAACTCCACAGCACCAGAGCATCTTACATGATGCCGTGCATACTTCATCGGCCTTTCTACCCCTCCCCTCTAGAAACCCTAGAGTGCTCATCCACCAGTGTACCGGAGCCCATTCACTGCCAGCGGCGTCCACCTCGCCGGATCTGCTTCTGCGGCCGCATCTATGCTACCTCTTGAGCATGCGTTGGTTTTCCCTTGAAGAGGAAAGGGTGATGCATCATAGTAGCGTAAGTATTTCCCTTAGTTTTTGAGAACCAAGGTATCAATCCAGTAGGAGGTAACATGCAAGTCGCCTAGTACCTGCACAAACAAACAAGAACCTTGCAACCAACGCGATAAAGGGGTTGGCAATCCCTTCACGGTCACTTATGAAAGTGAGATCTGATAGAGATGATAAGATAAATATTTTTGGTATTTTTATGGTATAGATTGGAAAGTAAAGATTGCAAAATAAACTACGATAGAAATAGCAAATAGATAAGAAAATAATATGATTGAAGATAGACCCCAGGGCCATAGGTTTCACTAGTGGCTTCTCTCAAGCTAGCAAATTACTGTCGAGCAATTGATAGAAAAGCGAATAATTATGAAAATATCTAGGCATGATCATGTATATAGGCATCAAGTCCGCGACAAGTAGACCGAAACGATTCTTCATCTACTACTATTACTCCACACATCGACCACTATCCAACATGCATCTAGAGTATTAAGTTCATAAGAATAGAGTAACACATTAGGCAAGATGACATGATGTAGAGGGATAAACTCAAGCAATATGACATAAACCCCATCTTTTTATCCTCAATGGCAACAATACAATACGTGACTTTCTGCCCCTGCTGTCACTGGGAAAGGACACCGCAAGATTGAACCCAAAGCTAAGCACTTCTCCCATTGCAAGAAATATCAATCTAGTAGGCCAAACCAAACTGATAATTCGAAGAGACTTACAAAGATATTTAAATCACGCATAAAAGAATTCAGATAAGAATCAAATATTGTTCATAGATAATCCGCAAAAAGAATTACATCGAATAAATCTCCAAGAGAATCGAGGGGGAGATCCAAAGAGAGAGAAGAAGCCATCTAGCTAATAACTATGGACCCGAAGGTCTATGGTAAACTACTCACACATCATCGAAGAGGCTATGGTGTTGATGTAGAAGCCCTCCGTGATCGATTTCCCCTCTGGCAAAGTGCCAAAAAAGGGCCCAAGATGGGATCTCAAGGGTACAGAAGGTTGCGGCGGTGGAAATAGGGTTTCGTGGTGCTCCTGGATGTTTTCAGGGTATATGGGTATATATAGGAGGAAGAAGTACGTCGGTGGACCTGCGAGGGGCCCACGAGGGTGGGGGCGTGCCTACCCCCTGGGCGCGCCCTCCTGCCTCGTGGCCTCGTCGCTTCTTTCTTGACGTCCACTCCAAGTCTCCTGGATCATGTTTGTTCCAAAAATAACTCTCCCGAAGGTTTCATTCCGTTGGGATTCTGTTTGATATTCCTTTTCTGCGAAACACTAAAATAGGCAAAAAACAACAATTTGCACTGGGCCTTTGGTTAGTAGGTTAGTCCTAAAAATAATATAAAAAGGTATATTAAAGCCCATTAAACATCCAAAACAGATAATATAATAGCATGGAATAATAAAAAATTATAGATACGTTGGAGACGTATCAAGCATCCGCAAGCTTAATTCCTGCTCGTCCTCGAGTAGGTAAATGATAAAAACAGAATTTTTGATGTGGAATGCCACCTAGCATAATTCTCAATGTAATTTTTATTTATTGTGGCATGAATGTTCAGATCCAAAAGATTCAAGAAAAAGTTTAATATTGACATAAAAATAATAATACTTCAAGCATACTAACAAAGCAATCATGTCTTCTCAAAATAACATGGCCAAAGAAAGTTATCCCTACAAAATTATATAGTCTGGCTATGCTCTATCTTCATCACACAAAGTATTTAAATCATGCACAACCCTGATGACAAGCCAAGCAATTGTTTCACACTTTTGATGTTCTCAAACTTTTTCAATCTTCACGCAATATATGAGCGTGAGCCATGGACATAGCACTATATGTGGAATAGAATGGTGGTTGTGGAGAAGACACAAAAGGAGAAGATTGTCTCACATCAACTAGGAGTATCAACGGGCTAGGGAGATGCCCATCAATAGATATCAATGTGAGTGAGTAGGGATTGCGATGCAACGGATGCACTACAGCTATAAGTGTATGAAAGCTCAAAAAGAAACTAAGTGGGTGTGCATCCAACTCGCTTGCTCACGAAGACCTAGGGCATTTTGAGGAAGCCCATCATTGGAATATACAAGCCAAGTTCTATAATGTAAAATTCCCACTAGTATATGAAAGTGACAACATAGGAGACTCTCTATCATGAAGATCATGGTGCTACTTTGAAGCACAAGTGTGGTAAAAGGATAGTAGCACTGTCCCTTCTCTCATTTTTTTCTTTTTTTATTGTTCATCTGGAGTCTCATCCCGACTTGTGGGGGAATCATAGTCTCCATCATCCTTTCCTCACATGGTACAATGCTCCAATAATGATGATCATCACACTTTTATTTACTTACAACTCAAAAATTACAACTCGATACTTAGAACAAAATATGACTCTATGTGAATGCCTCCGGCGGTGTATCGGGATGTGCAATGAATCAAGAGTGACATGTATGAAAGAATTATAAAGGTGGCTTTGCCACAAACACGATGTCAACTACATGATCATGCAAAGCAATATGACAATGATGAAGTGTGTCATAACAAACAGAACGATGGAAAGTTGCATGGCAATATATCTCGGAATGGCTATGGAAATGTCATAATAGGTAGGTATGGTGGCTGTTTTGAGGAAGGTATATGGTGGGTGTATGATACCGGCGAAAGGTGCGCAGTATTAGAGAGGCTAGCAATGGTGGAAGGGTGAGAGTGCGTATAATCCATGGACTCAACATTAGTCATAAAGAACTCACATACTTATTGCAAAAATCTATTAGTTATCAAAACAAAGTACTACGCGCATGCTCCTAGGGGGATAGAATGGTATGAAAAGAACATCGCTCGTCCCCGACCGCCACTCATAAGGAAGACAATCAATAAATAAATGATGCTCCGACTTCATCACATAATGGTTCACCATACCGGTATGCTACGGGAATCACAAACTTTAGAACAAGTATTTCTCAAATTCACAACTACTCAACTAGCATGACTCTAATATCACCATCTTCATATCTCAAAACAATTATCAAGTATCAAACTTCTCATAGAATTCGATGCACTTTTTATGATAGTTTTTATTATACCCATCTTGGATGCCTATCATATTAGGACTAATTTTATAACCAACGCAAATTACCATGCTGTTCTATTAGACTCTCAAAATAATATAAGTGAATCATGAGAGATCAATAATTTCTATAAAATAAAACCACCACCGTGCTCTAAAGGATATAAGTGAAGCACTAGAGCAAAATTATCTAGCTCAAAAGATATAAGTGAAGCACATAGAGTATTCTAATAAATCCCGATTCATGTGTGTCTCTCCAAAAGGTGTGTACAGAAAGGATGACTATGGTAAAATAAAAAGAAAAGACTCAAATCATACAAGACGCTCCAAGCAAAACACATATCATGCGGTGAATAAAAATATAGCCTCAAGTAAAGTTACTGATGGACGAATATGAAAGAGGGGATGCCTTCCGGGGCATCCCCAAGCTTAGGCTTTTGGTTGTCCTTGAATTTTACCTTGGGGTGCCTTGGGAATCCCCAAGCTTAGGCTCTTGCCAATCCTTATTCCAAAATCCATCAAATCTTTACCCAAAACTTGAAAACTGCACAACACAAAACTCAACAGAAAATCTCACGAGCCCCGTTAGTATAAGAAAACAAACCACCACTTGAAGGTACTGTAATGAACTTATTCTTTATTTATATTGGTGTTAAACCTATTGTATTCCAACTTCTCTATGGTTCATACCCCCCGATACTAGCCATAGATTCATCAAAATAAGCAAACAACACCCGAAAAACAGAATCTGTCAAAACAGAATCGTCTGTAGTAATCTATAGGTTTCGAATACTTCTGTGTCCCCAAAAATTATGAAATAAATTGGTGGACGTGAGGAATTTGTCTATTAATCTTATGCAAAAAGAACTAACCTAATCTCTGTAGCGACCCGTCCTTAAATGGTCATTTCTCTGTGCTTCAGTGTCATCCCTTGATCGGTAATGCTGACACACACAGTATTCGCAGGATTTATAACAGAGTAGCAATCACACACTTTTTACATCGAATGTCTCAAGAGAGAACTTATTACAATAAATATGGCTTAAGTCCATCTAATACGATAACAACGGAAGGCTTGGAAGATAAAGTGAGTCCATCAACTCCAACGGCATAGCTGAGTGCATGCCAACGGCCTAGCGAACCTTACTCCTCGTCTGAAAAGTCTGCAACATGATACGTTGCAGCCCGAAAACGGGTCATCACATGGAATATGCTGGCAATGTAACATAGTAGAGTAATGAACAGATAAATGCTATCACTACATGCATATATGGCTGGTGGAGGCTGTATGGTTAATATGTTTTGCGAAAAGCCAATTTTTCCCTACAACGAAGGAATATATTTTATTTAACTATCAAGGTAGTTGAAACATCATTGAGAAGGTTCCTCCAACTCAATCCCAATTAAAAGTAACTATCAACCCAACAAAATTAATTTAGAGTGATGAGATCCATATGATAATCCAAGAACCAGATACTCAAGATGTCCATAACCGGGGACACGGCTAACCATGATTAGTTTGTACACTCTGCAGAGGTTTGTGCACTTTTCCCCATAAGACTCGATCTCCTCCGTTGGATTTCTCGCACTACATGTATAACACCCACAATGCGACTATATCTCCCACGTGTCGGGGCATGACTTAGAGGCATAGCCGCAAGGTAGGTTTGTCGCAAGAGGGGTAATCTTCACATAAATACAAGTTAAACATACATCATCCAGAATACAATCAAGATCCGAATATGGAACCAAAATAAAAGAAGACAACCCCAAATGCTAGATCCTCGATCGCCCCAACTGGGCTCCACTACTGATCATCCGAAAAAGAAACATAGCAACGAAAAGATCTTCATCGAGCTCCCACTTGAGCTCGGTTGCACCACCTGCACTGGTATCATCGGCACCTGCAACTGTTTGGAAGTTTCTGTGAGCCATGAGGACTCAGCAATCTCACACCCGCGAGATCAAGAGCTTATGGGTAGGAAAGGGTAGTTAGGTGGAGCTGCAGCACTAAGCATATATGGTGGCTAACATACGCAAATAATAGCGAGAAGAGAGGCAATACAATGATCGAGAAGCTAGAAGTGATCCTGAAAGCTACTTACGTCCAAGCATAACACAAGATCGTGTTCACTTCCCGGACTCCGCTGGAAAGAGACCATCACGGCTACACACACGGTTGATGCATTTTAATTAAGTCAAGTATCAAGTTACCTACAACCGAGTATTAACAAATTCCCATCTGCCACATAACCGCGGGCACGACTCTCGAAAGTTTATACCCTGCAGGGGTGTCCCAACTTAGCCCATCACAAGCTCTCACGGTCAATGAAGGATATTCCTTCTCCCGAGAAGACCCGATCAGTCTCGGAATCCCAGTTATAAGACATTTCGACAATGGTAAAACAAGACCAGCAAAGCCGCCCGGATGTGCCGACAAATCCCGATAGGAGTTGCACATATCTCGTTCTCAGGGCACACCGGATTGTCCAAGCTTCCAGTAGGCCAACCCAGAGTTGCCCCTGGTGGCCACCGGCGACTGACAGGTTGGACCAACACTCAGAGGAGCACTCGCCCGGGGGCGGGGGGGGGGGGGTTAAAATAAAGATGACCCTCAGGCTCCGGAAACCCAAGGGAAAAGGCTTAGGTTGTTAGGAAAATGTAAAACCAAGGTATGGCCTTGCTGGAGGAGTTTTATTGAAAGCGAACTGTCAAGGGGTTCCCATAACACCAAACC
Source organism: Triticum aestivum (assembly GCF_018294505.1). Taxonomy (NCBI): domain Eukaryota; kingdom Viridiplantae; phylum Streptophyta; class Magnoliopsida; order Poales; family Poaceae; genus Triticum; species Triticum aestivum. Next base: position 412,698,801 of record NC_057812.1, read on the forward strand.
GCGTAAGGAACACAAAATCAAGGAACATGACACCAATATGACGGAAACTAGGGCGGCAAGAGTGGAACAAAACACCAGGCATAAGGCAGAGCCTTCCACCCTTTACCAAGTATATAGATGCATTAATTAAATAAGAGATATTGTGATATCCCAACATAACCATGTTCCAACATGGAACAAACTTTAACTTCACCTGCAACTAACAACGCTATAAGAGGGGCTGAGCAAAAGCCGTAACTTAGCCAAACAATGGTTTGCTAGGAAGGTGAGTTAGAGGCTTGACATGGCAATATGGGAGGCATGATATAACAAGTGGTAGGTAGCGCGACATAGCGATAGAGCGAACAACTAGCAAGCAAAGATAGAAGTGATTTCGAGGGTATGGTCATCTTGCCTGAAATCCCGCAAGGAAGAAGAACGAGTCCAAGAAGAAGAAGACAAACAGACGTAGTCGAACGAATCCTCACAACTCTGGAACGAAACTGAAGCTAACGCGAGAAGTAACCCAGAAAGAAGCAAACAACATAGTAAACAACCATCACATAAACATGGCATGATGCACAATCAAGTATGATGCATGTCCGGTTTAATGAGGCATGTCAATATGGAAAAGTGCACAAACAATACTACAAATTAAGTGGAGCTCAATATAAAATGAGTTGCATATTGACGGAACACCACATCAAATATTTAGTTCTCTCTCGTTTATGTACCCAACAATATTAAATGTTTTTAAACATGGCAAGAGGTGAAGCATAATAAAACTACCTATCTAGGCAAGTTTAAATGAGGCCAAAACAACAAGCGACAAGTACGGAAAATCCTCATGTGCATATTTTAGATTTGGTACTGTTCTGTCCTAAAACATATTTTATAGTTGTTAAACATGCAAGAAGAGTGCACCATGTTAAACTAGGCATTTTTCCACCCCATTTACACATAAAGTTTGTTAAGTTTGGAGCTACGGTTATTTAGTTATGAAATAAATCATTTTAACATGACAATTATGCAAATTTAATCAAACAACATTTTAAACATTTTAAACATGCATGAAAGTTGGATATTATGAAACTACACAAAATTCTAAGCATTTTACGTATATAAAACATTTTAATCCGATGCACGGTTATTTAGTTGTGAGCATTTCAATATGATGGCATAGCCTATAAATATGCCATGACCAGGTTAAATGATAAATTCGCAGAACAAAAAAAACACGTCGGGCCGTAACCGGGACAAGGCCAACAGTGCACACGGGCCGTAGGCAGTTCACCCTGGGCCAAGGCCCGATCGGGCAGAGGAGGGAGCAGCGGACGGCTCTCATCTGGGTCGTGGCCCACGCGGGCGCTGGCGTGGAGCTGGGCCTCGCATGGCCCGGCTGGCCCACACGCGGAGGCGAACGGGGCTGTGGGTCGTCGTCCTCCCCTGCTCGATGCAGAGGCAAGAACAGGCGCGGCAGTGGTTGCCGACGATGTGGAATGACGGCGCGGCGGGGAAGAGCTCCGGCGAGGTCGGGGATGGATGGATCCGGCCTTGGGGCATCGGATCTGGCCTGAGTTGGACAAGGACGGCGGCTCGCGAGGCTCAGGCACCCATTGCAGAGAGAGAGAGAGAGAGAGGTTAGAGAGATAAGATGAAGGGAGATGGTGGCGGCGAAAGGAGCAGGACGGGGCGTTGCTCACCTGAGATGGTGGCGGCGCTCGCCGACGACAACGAGGGTCGGTGGTCGGAGGCAGTGGGGCTGACGCGGTGGTGCGGGCGCCGAATGCGGGAGCGCGACGGCGGGGAGCTCGAGGGGAGCGGGGCTCCTACAGCTACGAGCAGTGATGCGGGCTCGTCCAGGCCCAGATGGGCTCAGCGGGCCCCAGATGGGCCTGGCAGGGCCGTGGGAGGTGGGGGAGTTGCGTGGCGACGTGGCAGCGTCCGGTTGGCCGCGGGCATCGACTGCGGCGGCGCGCCACTTGGCGGCGGAGGGCTGGGCGGGCACTGATTCCGAGGACGGGGCAGTGGCTGCAGGTAGGAAGTGGCTGGCGGCGCGGAAATTGAGGAGGGGGTAGGTAGAAGTAGGTGGAGGGGGTTAGGGTTCCAAAAATGGAAGGGGAAGGTCTATATATAGACATAGGGGCTAGGTTAGGGGGATTTGGGGGCTTCCGCAGCCCTCCGATCAAGATCCGACTGTCCGAAGCGGAGGGGAGTGTAGGCGGGCTACATGTGGGCTGATGATGGGTTGTGCAAGTGGACTAGTGGGCTGAGAAGAGAGGAAGATGGGCAGCCCGGCACATGTTTCCGGATAGTGCAAACGTCCGACGTATGGCCGACTATAGTGCCGCTATATGTTTAACGGTTGGCTATCAAACGAGCTCTAAATGCAACAAAACTTGACAGGCGGTCTACCTACACTATAATAAGACCGCGCGCCAACTTTCATCCCATTCCGAGAAATTTTTTTGGCCACTTATAAAATAATATTCCGGATGTGCCTCGGGCGCGTGCAAGTGTGTCTGGGCTTAGAACGGACAACGGAAGGAACTGGGGGAACCCGGACGAATGCAAGTTTTGAAAACATGATGATGCAATGCACATGATGACATGACAAGATGCAACATGCAAGCGAAATACAAGGCAACAACAACGAATAACTGGAAGACACCTGGCGCATCAGTCTTGGGGCATTACAACACTCCACCACTACAAGAGGATCTCGTCCCGAGATCTAGGATGGCACCGGAGAGAAACGGAAGAGGAAGAGAAGAGGTAAAACTAAGTTGCTTCTTTTACGAATGAGTGAAACCAAAGAACCTTGAGAGGTTAAACAATTGAAAGAAAGAATACAACAGAGATGAACAAAATTTTAAACACTTCGTTGGAAAAGAGGAACAAGGAACATTACTAGAACCTTGTAGGTTGAAAGATATAAGAAAAAAGGTTGCAATGGACAAGAAGTACATGCAAGGACTCTTGTTGAAACAAGATGTACAAGGAACGATAAGGATCAATTACGATAACACTCCGGTTGGAAAAGGAAGGTAAAGAATATGAGCTTGGCAGAATGAAAGCACTTGGATGAGAGTCCGGTTAGAAGAGGAATGATAGCCACAACACTCCGGTTAAAACAAGATAGAGAAGGAAAAATAATGATATAATTTGGACAGCACTCCGACTATAAATGGAAGGAATTGAACTTGATCTTGACAAAACAAGATGATGGGTCGAAGAGAGCAACATCACAATGCCTCCGGAAGGAAGAATAGAAGATATATCATTGGAATCACATAATGGAGAAGAAAAATTCAGCTTCTGCCACCAATGAACTAGGAAAGCACCCTTCCAAGAAGGTTATAACGGAGTTGTTGGAAAACCAACAACGAAACGAATAAGCTTGTAGTGGGCTTATGGAAAACGTCTCAAAATTATGAGGTGAAATTCTGCCACTAACGAAAACAATAGATTGGATTGAGGTCAACAAGGAGATGACAACTCCTTTCGCCGAGAGGGTAGGAGAAAAAAAACTTGGATCATTGATAGACACCACAATAAGCAACATGCCTTAGGGAAGGCTTTAGGTGAAAACTAACCCAAGATAACTCCAACAAAAGGATTGATTGGTTGAAAAGATCTCTTGAGTGAAGAGAAAATGATGGATTTAAATATGTCACTCTTTGAAAACTTGTGAATCATGAAACATGAAGGGAAATTATGAAGAATGATATAACGCCATCTCAAAAGATAATGGTAGCTAGAATTGCACTTTGGAATGTAAGATGAAGAAAACTTGAACTCCTCAAAACAAACATGTGTTGAACACCATGTTTAGTTTAGAGTATAGCTTGGCGGATCATAACTTTGAGAGAAATCTTGAAGAACGAATGAAGAATGAAAGAAATCCTTGATGAACCACCATGTAGAGCCTCCATGAAGAACTCTGGTAACAAAATGATGATAAAAAGAAATAGAAGTTGAAAACACAAGGTGAAGTCTGGCGATGATTTAGATGGATCTTCACGACGAGATAATTGAGAGAGCTTGGAACTCCGGAAAAGAAAGATGAACGAAAGAAATCAAGAATTTTGATGAACCTCCGAAATAAGGAATTAATCAATTGGATGAAACAAGAATAAGAATTACATTATGCTTATCCTTCATCAATTAAATTGATGACAAGCAACGGATTTGGCATACTACTCATTCTCATTGGAAAGGATTAAGGAGAGATATAGCACAAACTTGAGAAGGACTTCAATGAACCATCGGTAGGATTTGGAAAGAATGAATGAATTGATATGATAACGAAGGAAGAGAACTCTTGAATGAACCACCGTAAGAATTGAAAATGAAAGTAGCAAAGACACAATTGTAACACCCCGGATGTAACTTTCCCTATTTGTACTCCAACTCTTGCCGTTTCCGGCGTTAAGTTATATTTATTTTTCGGGTTCAGGTTTTTGTCTCCGTGTTTTGTTGTCGTTGTCATGCATCTCATATCATGTCATCATGTGCATTGCATTTGCATACGTGTTCATCTCATGCATTCGAGCTTTTTCCCCTTTGTCCGTTTTGCATTCCGGCGCTTCGTTCTCCTCTAGTGGCCATTTCTACCTTTCTTTCGTGTGTGGGGATTAAACATTTCAGGATTGGACCGAGACTTGCCAAGCGGCCTTGGTTTACTATCGGTAGACCGTCTGTCAAGTTTCGTATCATTTGGACTTCGTTTGATACTCCAACGGTTAACCGAGGGACTGAAAAGGCCTCGTGTGTGTTGCAGCCCAACACCCCTCCAATTTGGCCCAAAACCCACCAAACTCTGCTCCATCACCTAGAGCGTTCGATCACGATCGCGTGGCCGAAAACCGCACCTCATTTGGACTCTCCTAGCTCCACTTATGCCTATAAATAGCCCCCCCCCCGTTTTCGGATTATCTCCCCCTCTCGAAACCCTAAAAATCGGATCCGTCGCGCACCGGACGTGTCCGGCCACACCGGACTTTGTCCACCCCGCCGCCGCAGCCAACCGCCTCCCGCCACGTGGCCCGCGCCACTCGCCTCCACCGCCGGCCCGCGGGAGCCCAACTCCGGCCCCGACCTCGCCTCCACGCGCCGCCCGACTCCCTCCACTGCGCCGTCGCCTCTCCCGTCGCCGGCCACGCCGCCGCCGCGGGCCGAGCCGCCGCCCGAGCCGAGGCTCGCCTCGCCGCCGCCCCGCCCGGCCGCCGCCGACCGCCGCACCACGCCGCCCGGCCGCCACCAACGCCCGGCGAGCTCCTTCTTCTTCCTCTCCGGCGCCCCAAGCTCCTCCGGCGAACATCTCCGATGAACCTCGAAGTCCATGCCCGTGAACAGTGATTCCAGATCTGGATCTAGAGATATTTTCGGTTGACTTTTTCGTCCCTAACCCTAATTTTTATGCCTACTTTGACCGGCCGTATCTTTGCATCCGTAGCTCCGTTTTGGACGTATAGTATATCAAAATGTTCGCCTCGACGAGTACATCATTTTATTCCATTGCATCATTTTCAGTTGAGTGCATCTCGATGTCCGAAATGCTGTTAGAAGGAGGCTTCGTGAGTTAATTGTCAGATCTGCTAGTTCATCTTAGACTTTTGTCATTTTTGCCATGATTATTGTGTGCATGATATGCCTGTGAGTCCTTCATATGATTTGTTAAGCATTTTGTTATCTTTCCAGAGGTGCAACCCATGCATTTTTAGGATGTGTGTGGTGACTTGTGCAAGCTTGCAAAGTGAGGCACCCGGTAAATCTGTTTTCAGGGACTTAGTAGTTTTCACTAAGTCTGGGATTATTTAGTTCATGATGCCATATGTTCAGCTTGTTTCCTAGTGATCCGTGCCTCTTTTGAGGATGATCAGTAAAGGACTTTTGTTAATCTTGTAGTGCTCTATCCATCCATATCTTCATTTGCATTTATGGAGCACCCTAGCTTGAGTCAATCGAGCTCTACTTTTGCTTCGTGGTGAATCTGGCCAGATCGTCAACTCGTTTGCGAGTTTGCCGATGTTATTGTAGTTGATCCGTGCATGCTATGCCATTGTTCTTGCCATGTCTAGCTAGCATTTTGTGCCTTCTTAATGGATGTATGCTTGCCTTGCCATGACTTGCACCGTAGTGAGTGCATCGAGCTCGTTTACATGCCTTCGTGAGTTATATTTCAGCATGTCTCAGTTTTCACAAAGTCTGAGAACTGATTGTGTTTTTGCTATGTTCGTGTGCCCATTAGTATATTTTGTGAACCCTTTTTGCCCCAGGTCACTTTGGGTCTTTTGTTAAGCTTGTTGAGTAGCTCCATGCCATGTTCTTATTTGTCTTAATCAGGTCATGTATCATGTTGTTTTGCTGCTCCGAAGAGGGCTTCGTGATCTGAAATTTCAGACAAGTGTTAATTTCACTAAGTCTGGAATCTGTTTTGCATTTGCGCTTTTGCCATGCTTGTTTGAACCTCTTAATGGATGAATTGGCCGTGGCTCAGTGCTAGTCTTTTGTTTAGCATCTTGTGTGCATCCCTGCCATGTATTTTTTTGTCATGTTTGGTGGTTGTAGCATGTTCATCTCATTGCATTTAGATGCCTACTTGCTATAAATCGTAGACCGGTGTCAATTTTGAATCGCTTGCCATTTCCAAACCGTAACTCCGATTCCGGCGTTCTTTATATCGTTTTCAAGCGATTTCATCTCATCTTTCCAGTGGCACCCTTGGAATTCCAAGTTGAGGCCAGGTTCATGCATTTCCTGTCATATCTTGCATTTTGCACCCCGCATCGCATCCCGCAAAGCATATCATCATTGCATCATAACGCTTGATCCTTGCACGTGGTTGATTGTGTCCTTGCTGCTTGTTTGTCTTGTTTGGGTAGAGCCGGGAGACGAGTTCGCTACCGAGGAGCCCGTTGAGTTTGCTTTTGAGGATCCAGTCAACTCTGACAACTGTGCAGGCAAGATGATCATACCCTCGAAATCACTACCATCTTTGCTATGCTAGTTTGCTCGCTCTTTTTCTATGCCATTGCTACGATGCCTACCTTTTGCTTGTCAGCCTCCCAATTGCCATGTTGAACCTCTAACCCACCATGTCCTAGCAAATCGTTGATTGGCTATGTTACCGCTTTGCTCAGCCCCTCTTATAGCGTTGCTAGTTGCAGGTGAAGATTGGAGCCGTTCCTTGTTGGAACATTTATTTACTTGTTGGGATATCATTATGTTGCTACGTTATCTTAATGCATCTATATACTTGGTAAAGGGTGGAAGGCTCGGCCTCTCGCCTAGTGTTTTGTTCCACTCTTGCCGCCCTAGTTTCCGTCATATCGGTGTTATGTTCCCGGTTTTTGCGTTCCTTACGCGGTTGGGTTATAATGGGAACCCCTTGATATTTCGCCGTGATTAAAGCTTTTCCAGCAATGCCCAACATTGGTTTTACCATTCGCCACCTAGCCTTTTCTTTCCCTTGGGTTCTGTAGACTCAAGGGTCATCTTATTTTAACCCCCCCCCCCGGGCCAGTGCTCCATCTGAGTGTTGGTCCGAACTGAGCTGCCTGCGGGGCCACCTCGGGGAAACTTGAGGGTTGGTTTTACTCGTAGCTAGTCTCATCTGAGTGTGCCCTGAGAACGAGATATGTGCAGCTCCTATCGGGATTTGTCGGCACATTCGGGCGGTGTTGCTGGTCTTGTTTTAACCTGTCGAAGTGTCTTGTTGTACCGGGATACCGAGTCTGATCGGTGTGTCTCGGGTGGAGGTCTATTCCTTCGTTGACCGTGAGAGCTTGTAATGGGCTAAGTTGGGACTCCCCTGCAGGGTTTGAACTTTCAAAAGCCGTGCTCGCGGTTATGGGCAGATGGGAATTTGTTAATGTCCGGTTGTAGATAACTTGAACCTTAATTAATTAAAATGAATCAACTGAGTGTGTTACCGTGATGGCCTCTTCTCGGCGGAGTCCGGGAAGTGAACACGGTGTTGGAGTTATGCTTGCGCAGGTTGTTCCTTTAGATTCTCGCTCGTGCCTTGCCTCCTCTTCTCGCTCTCTTTTGCGTATAAGTTAGCCACCATATATGCTAGTCGCTTGCTGCAGCTCCACATATATTTGCCTTACCCTTCCTATAAGCTTAAATAGTCTTGATCGCGAGGGTGCGAGATTGCTGAGTCCTTGTGGCTCACAGATACTATAACTCCATATGCAGGCCCAGGTGATTCCGCTCCAGGTGACGAGTACGAGCTCAAGTGGGAGTTTGACGAAGACTCTCAGCGATACTATGTGTCTTTTCCTGACGATCACTAGTGGTGCCTAGTTGGGGTTTGATTGGGACTGTATCGCATGTTGGGTTCTCTTCTATTTTGGCACCGTAGTCGGGCCATGAGTGTTATGGATGATGTAATGTTATTTATGTTCTTGATTGACGTGGCGAGTGTAAGCCAACTATGTTCTCCCCTTTATTATTCATGTTACATGGGATGTTGTGAAGATTGCCTAACTTGCGACATATGCCTTCGATGCGATTATGTCTCTAAGTCGTGCCTCGACACGTGGGAGCTTTAGTCGCATCGAGGGTGTTACAACAATTCACCAGGAAGAATTGGAAAACGAATGAAGAAACTTTAGGGGATTTGGATACATGAGAACGAAGATATCACGAGGACTAGAGAATACTTGAATGATGCACCTGTAAGATTTGGAGAACGATAGCTACACGTTGAGAATGATAATTCTGAGATGATGGGTTCCGGAGAATCAAACTGAAAAGACTCCTGAATTGCTCCGGATGGGTGGAAAGAATTCTCACAATCGAGAATAATTATGAGAGGATGGCATAAGGCTAGAACCATGAATCTTCAAGAGAACGGGCCAAGATTTAGAGGAAACACTTCTTCAGTCTTCAAATGCAGAGAATGACGATGAGAAACACCACCATGAATTGTTGATGCACTCCAGAAGGATTAAAAGAGGAAAGGTTGAGCCAAAGATGAAAAGAATTTGAAAGATCTTGGAGAAATACATATGACTGATGATAATTCATTCTTACGTCAAACTTGGAGAAGAATTTGAGAATAACTCCGGAAAAAGAAGAGTCGGGTAAGATCCTGGGAAAATACCTGTGGGTTAGGTCCCACTCAAGAGAAACACCATTGAACGATTTAAAAGAGAGAATGCGCTGGTTGAATTAAATGGCTTGAATGAGATAACAACCTCAAAATAACTTGAACGGATCGTGAATGAAAAGATGAGCCTTCTGAGATATCTTGAGCACTCCAGAACAAAAGAATAGTGAGAAGTGAATGATTAAGTGGTGCACCGGCATGAGAAAACATTTGAAACGAGGAAAAGATATGACCGACAAAGCTTGAATTGAACCCACCAGAGAAGAAAAGAATGAAGAATAATGAGCTTGAAGCTTCCTTAGCATCTTCCTGAGAATCACCGGATAATAATATTGAAGCAAAATAATGAAGAGACTTCACAATAAAAATGGATGCTTGATTAAGATATATGAGTCCTTGAAAAAAGGGTGGGAGGGCGGCAAAACACAAAGACAACTTGGGAACGGATGAAACGAACAACGTTGAGAAGACTTTGAGTTGATCTTGCGGATGTTGAAAATGATTGGATCCACTTGAAGAGAAACACGGTGGTTGAAAAAAGGATTGACATGAAAATCTCGATTATCAAGAAGGATTGGTATTCACATAGAAGTATGAGAACACCGCTTAGGAAAGGTATGGAATCAACACTTGACATTGAAGCAACTCGAATACCACAAACCAAAACAAAAACAAAGGATTGGCTTGCATAATAAGCCGGAAACAAACATATGATAGATCCCATATCGTATCATGTGTCTGTTGGAAAGATATTCTAGAAGCTACTTGAATTCCCACTTATAAACTCCCGAAACTTTATGGTTATGCAATTAGGTGTTGGGGATACAGGGGAAGCATAATATCTCACCCAAACTAACAATCCCTACATCCAGCTGTATCCATCCTTCAACACATAACCAAGAAACCTTCAGAAATCGTGTACCTCAACCTTCGAAAAGCATCTGTTATACGAGTTATGGAAATACTCCCGAACTCCCGCCCCAGTACTGGGTGGCGTCGAGGTTATCTCACCAACAACTGCATAAAAGAGATTTTCGATGTCGGCGAACTCAGGTATTCCAGAACTGCAACGATAAAATTGTGACGACAACACCTCGGAGCTCAACTCCCCGGGACACTGCCACAACCCCTAAATGTCAGGAGGCACCAAGACCAATGTTCTTGTCACAAGAATATCAACACGATCCCAAGATACCCGCGTGATCCTAATTTTTTTTGTGAAATTTAAGGAGAGAAAAGTCAAAACTTCTACGTCAGGAGGCCTCACCAGAGCGACGAAGGGACTAAAGAGTAAAAATAATCCTACTCTCCGATATATATAATCCTAAGACTCAAAACATTTTGTTCTGGACTCAATAGCATCAGCGATTCGATCAAACAGGGGGCTCCTAAGTCGGGGATGGCTCTCATTACCAACTTATAACACCCACAACGCGGCAATATCTCCCACGTGTCGGGGCACGACTTAGAGGCATAGCCGCATGGTAGGTTTGTTGCAAGAGGGGTAATCTTCACACAATCCCATGTACTGAATAAGAAAGGGATAAAGAGTTGACTTACAATCACCACTTCACACAAATACAAGTTAAACATACATCATCCAGAATACAATCAAGGTTCGACTACGGAACGAAAATAAAAGAAGACAACCCCAAATGCTAGATCCCCGATCGCCCCAACTGGGCTCTACTACTGATCATTCGGAAAAGAAACATAGCAACGAAAAGATCTTCATCGAGCTCCCACTTGAGCTCGGTTGCACCACCTGCACTGGTATCATCGACACCTGCAACTTTTGGAAGTATCTGTGAGCCACGAGGACTCAGCAATCTCACACCCACGAGATCAAGACTATTTAAGGTTATGGGTAGGAAAGGGTAGTGAGGTGGAGTTGCTGCACTAAGCATATATGGTGGCTAACATACGCAAATAAGAGCGAGAAGAGAAGCAATGCAACGATTGAGAAGCTAGAAGTGATCAAGAAGTGATCCTGAAAGCTACTTACGTTGAAGCATAACACAAGACCGTGTTCACTTCCCGGACTCCGCCGGAAAGAGACCATCACGGCTACACACGCGGTTGATGCATTTTAATTAAGTCAAGTGTCAAGTTATCTACAACCGGGTATTAACAAATTCCCATCTGCCACATAACCGCGGGCACGACTCTCGAAAGTTTATATCCTGTAGGGGTGTCCCAACTTAGCCCATCACAAGCTCTCACGGTCAACAAAGTATATTACTTCTCCCGGGAAGACCTGATCAGTCTCGGAATCCTGGTTACAAGACATTTCGACAATGGTAAAACAAGACCATCAAAGCCGCCCGGATGTGCCGATAAATCCTGATAGGAGCTGCACATATCTCGTTCTCAAGGCACACCCGATTGTCCAAGCTTTTGGTAGGCCAGCCCAGAGTTGCCCCTGGTGGCCACCGGCGACTGATAGGTTGCACCAACACTCAGAGAAGCACTCGCCGGGGGGGGGGGGGGGGTTAAATAAAGATGACCCTCGGGCTCCGGAAACCCAAGGGAAAAGGCTTAGGTTGTTAGGCAAATGTAAAACCAAGGTTGGGCCTTGCTGGAGGAGTTTTATTCAAAGCGAAAGGGGTTCCCATAACACCCAACCGCGTAAGGAACGCAAAATCAAGGAACATAACACCGGTATGACAGAAACTAGGGCAACAAGAGTGGAACAAAACACCAGGCATAAGGCCGAGCCTTCCACCCTTTACCAAGTATATAGATGCATTAATTAAATAAGAGATATTGTGATATCCCAACATAACCATGTTCCAACATGGACCAAACTTCAACTTCACCTGCAACTAACAATGCTATAAGAGGGGCTGAGCAAAAGCAGTAACTTAGCCAAACAACGGTTTGCTAGGAAGGTGAGTTAGAGGCTTGACATGGCAACATGGGAGGCATGATATAACAAGTGGTAGGTAGCGCGACATAGCGATAGAGCGAACAACTAGCAAGCGAAGATAGAAGTGACTTCGAGGGTATGGTCATCTTGCCTAAAATCCCGCAAGGAAGAAGAACGAGTCCAAGAAGAAGAAGACAAACGGACATAGTCGAACGAATCCTCACAACTCCGGAACGAATCCGAAGCTGACGCGAGAAGTAACCCGGAAAGAAGCAAACAACATAGTAAGCAACCATCACATAAACATGGCATGATGCAGAATCAAGTATGATGCATGTCCGGTTTAATGAGGCATGGCAATATGGGAAAGTGCACAAATAATACTACAAATTAAGTGGAGCTCAATATGCAACGAGTTGCATATTGACGGAACACCACATCAAATATTTAGTTCTCTCTCATTTATGTACCCAACAATATTAACTGTTGTTAAACATGGCAAGAGGTGAAGCATAATAAAAATACATATCTAGGCAAGTTTAAATGAGGCCGGAACAACAAGCAACAAGTCCGGAAAATCCTCATGTGCATATTTTGGATTTGGTACTGTTCTATCCTAAAACATATTTTATAGTTGTTAAACATGCAAGAAGAGTTCACCATGCTAAACTAGGCATTTTTCCACCCCATTTACATATAAAGTTTGTTAAGTTTGAGCTACGGTTATTTAGTTATGAAATAAATCATTTTAACATGAAAATTATGCAAATTTAATCAAACAACATTTTAAACATTTTAAACATGCATGAAAGTTGGATATTATGAAACTACACAAAATTTTAAGCATTTTACGTATATAAAACATTTTAATCCGATGCACGGTTATTTAGTTGTGAGCATTTCAATATGATGGCATACCCTGTAAATATGCAATGACCAGGTTAAATGATAAATTCGTAGAATGAAAAAAACACATCGGGCCGTAACCGGGACAAGCCCAACAGTGCACAAGGGCTGCAGGCGGCTCACCCTGGGCCAAGGCCCGGTCGGGCAGAGGAGGGAGCAGCGGACGACTCTCATCTGGGTCGTGCCCCACGCGGGCGCTGGCGCGGAGCTGGGCCTCGCATGGCCCGGCTGGCCCACGCGCGGAGGAAAACGGGGCTGGGGGTCGCCGTCCTCCTCTGCTCGATGCAGAGGCAGGAAGAGGCGCGGTGGCGGCTACCAACGATGTGGAACGACGGCGCGGCGGGGAAGAGCTCCGACGAGGTCGGGGATGGATGGATCCGGCCTTGGGGCGTCGGATCTAGCCTGTGTTGGACAAGGACGGCGGCTCGGGAGGCTCGGGAATCTATGGCAAAGAGAAAGAGAGAGAGAGAGAGAGAGAGAGAGAGAGAGAGAGAGAGAGAGAGAGAGAGAGAGAGAGAGAGAGAGATGTTAGAGAGATAAGAGGAAGGGAGATGGTGGCGGCGAAAGGAGCAGGACGGGGCACTGCTCACCTGAGATGGTGGCGGTGCTTGCTGGCAACGACGAGGGTCGGTGGCCGGAGGCGGTGGGGCTGACGCAGTGGTGCAGGCGCCGAGTGTGGGAGCGCGGCAGCGGGGAGCTCGAGGGGAGCGAGGCTCCTGCAGCTGCGAGTGGTGATGCGGGCTCATCCGGGCCTAGATGGGCTCGGCCGGCCCCAGATGGGCCAGGCAGGGCCGCGGGAGGTGGGGGAGCTGCGGGGCGACGTGGCGGCATCCGGTTGGCCGCGGGCGTCGGCTGTGGTGACCCTGCCAGTGGTGGCGCGCCACTTGGCGGTGGAGGGCTGGCCGGGCACTGATTCCGAGGAGGGGGGCGGCGGCTGAAGGTAGGAGGTGGCTGGCGGCGCGTAAATTGAGGAGGGGTTAGGTAGAAGTAGGTGGAGGGGGTTAGGGTTCCAAAAATGGAAGGGGAAGGTCTATATATAGACACATGGGCTAGGTTAGGGGGATTTGGGGGCTTCCGGAGCCCTCCGATCGAGATTCGACGGTCCGGAGCGGAGGGGAGTGTAGGCGGGTTGCAGGTGGCTGATGATGGATTGTGCAAGTGGACTAGTGGGTTGAGAAGAGAGGAAGATGGGTAGCCTGTCACATGTTTTCGGATACCGGAAACGTTCGACGTATGACCGGCTATAGTGCCGCTACATGTTTAGCGGTTGGGCTATCAAACGAGCTCCGAATGCGACGAAACTAGACAGGCGGTCTACCTACACTATAATAAGACCACAAACCAACTTTCATCCCATTCTGAGAACATTTTTCGGCTACTTATAAAATAATATTCCGGACGTGCCTCAGGCGTGTGCAAGTGTGTCTGGGCTCAAAACGGACAACGGAAGAAACTCGGGGAACCCGGACGAATGCAAGTTTTGAAAACATGATGATGCAATGCACATGATGACATGACAAGATGTAACACGCAAGCGAAAGAAAAGGCAACAACAGCAAATAACTGGAAGACACCTGGTGCATCGGTCTCGGGGTGTTACAACATGGTGTTTGAGAAACGGATGACCGAGACATAGTCTTTCAGAAGCACTAACTCTTTACTCTGGGTGGACAGTTACACCTACTTTCCCCTACATCTGCTAGCCCACCACTGAAAGAGGTCATGCAACATACTCAACTATGCTAGAGCCCATAATAGCTTGTGGCTGCACATGGGAGTTTCTAGGATGAAAAATCTTATGATCCCTTTGAGCCTGGGTGGCGGATCGTAGGATGAACACACGGGTACTCCGGGATATCCTAGGACAACACTGGATTCTCCAGGTGCCCACAAGCAATCCACCCAGATGTGTATTAAAGTTGCCACCTTAAGTTAACCATTAATTAACAACTCACATCTGTCATGGATCTCTCAAACCAAACCACGTCTACGAGCATCGCATGGCAATATAAGCGTACGATGAACAATAACTCCCAAGGGTTTGATGATAAACAGGGCAATAGGTTCTACCTCATCAACTACTTCCCAATACCCACAAGTTAAACACTTCCTAATCATGCAATGTTTGAGGATTGGAACTAATGCATAAAAACTGGGTATGAAAGAAGTATGATCAATGTGTTACTTGCCTTGCTAACGATCCGCAAAACCTTGTGACTCGTAGTAGCACGCTTCGCACTTCGGGTGTTCTATCGCAAACAAACAATAGCATACATAAGCAATCAAGCAAAGATGCACAAGGAAAACTCAAATAAGAAGAGCTAACCAGAAAGTTCAACTGAAGAACTCTAGTTTGCAAAAATAATCAAATCAAACGGAGCAACGAAACTCAAACTACGAAAGAAACAAGATCCGATTACTAATCTAGACTAAATTCAAATTTTACTGTATCAAAATCTTGTTCAAGTTGGTTAAACAGAAGGAGGGCTTTGAGATTAAGACCAAGGCACTTGAATCGCCTGATTCCGATAAACAAGCAAAAATATAAACTAAAACTAATATCAGGGCAGAAATCGCGATCGAGAATAATCGCGAAAAAACCCTGGAAAAAGAAAAACTGACGAACAGGCTAACAAACGAACGTTCACTGTCTGTGACTAACGGACGAACAATGTTCGTTAAAATGAACGTACAGACAAATGTCCGCTATTTAGCTAAACTGTGGAAAATCGAACAAAAACCGATCTAAAAGAATAAAAACCAAAACTTAGGGTTTTCGAGAAAAAACCGAGCGGCTTTCTAACAAAAACTGGCGGCGGCACTGCGGGGCGGCGGTGAGGCGGCGGCGGCTGGCGGCGGCATCGTGAGGCGCTAGGGTTTGGGGCGGCGGCAACGCGACTTGGGCCTCGGAGGTCGCAGGCCTCGGCTTATAGGCCGCCCGAGCGCACTGTCCAGGTCGGACACGGCCCTATAAGTCGGTTGCTTTTTTTTATAAAACCTGACGCAGAAAAACAAAGAAAAGAAATACTAAATGAACTCCAAAAATCCTGAAATAAATTTGCCCGTCCTCTAACAATATACCAGACAAAGTGAACATTTATTTGGGACTCTATTACAATTTTGAAAAACACATATTTTTCCTAATTCAAATAAAATAGCGATAAAACCCAAATAAAGTAAATTATTTGATTTTAGTATTTTTCCTCCAATATTTCCTTAATTTTGGATAAGTCATATTATCTCCTCTTATTTTTTTGAAATATTTTCGGAGAGAAAAATAATTAAAACCAAAGTGATCCTTGTTTCGATATTTGAGAAAAATTCAAATATGAGAACTAGGAAATCCCCAACTCTCTCTGAGGGTCCTTGAGTTGCTTAGGATTTCGAGGATCGCAAAACGAAATGCACTAAAGTATGATATGCATGAATGACCTATGTATATCATTCCAAATTGAAAATTTGGGATGTCACAAACCTACCCCCCCCCCTTAAGATGAATCTCGCCCTCGAGATTCGGGTTGGCTAGAAAATAGGTGTGGGTGGTCTTTGCGTAGATCATCCTCTCTTTCCTAGGTGGCTTATCCTTGGTATGGTGGCTCCACTAAACTTTGCAAAACTTGATAACCTTTCTGCGAGTAACTCGGATGGCAAATTCGAGAATCCTGACTGCTTTCTCCTCATATGTCAAATCACTGTCTAACTGAATTGCTTCCAGGGGCACTGTATCTCTTAGAGGAATATCGGCCATCTCGCATGGCACTTCTTCAACTGAGAAACGTGAAACACATCATGAACTCCCGACAGTCCTTTGAGTAACTCCAACTTGTAGGCAACCTCTCCCATACGTTCCAAAACTCGGTATGGTCCTACAAATCTCGGGGCTAACTTTCCCTTAACTCCAAAATGCTTAACTCCTCGCAGAGGTGACACTCGTAGATATGCTCTGTCTCTGATTTCATAGGCTACCTCCTTGCATTTTGAGGCGGCACAACTCTTCTACCTGGACTGAGCTACTTTCAGCCTATCTCAAATCAGCTTAACCTTCTCTTCAGATTCTTTGATGAAATCCAGTCCAAACAACTGACGGTCTCCAACTTCATCCCACATCAACGGTGTTCTGCACCTTCTTCCGTACAAGGGCTTCAAATGGTGCCATCTTCAAACTGGCCTGGTAGCTGTTGTTGTACGAGAACTCCGCGTAGGGTAAATTGTCATCCCAACTAGACCCGTAGTCTAGCGCACAAGCTCTCAACATGTCCTCCAGAATCTGATTGACTCTCTCAGTCTGTCCATCTGTCTGTGGATGAAAGGATGTACTGAACTCTAGCCTGGTTGCCAAAACTTTGAAGTAAACTGTGTTCCTCTATCTGATACGATGGTCCTCGGAACTCCATGCAGACATACGATCCTGGTCATGTATATCTTGGCCAACTTCGCACTTGTATATGTGGTTTTCACTGGGATAAAATGAGCTACTTTGGTCAAGCGATCCACTACCACCCAGATAGAATCATATCCCGATCGGGTCCTGGGTAATCCAGTAATAAAATCCATGCCAAGCTTATTCCACTTCCATTCGGCTATTGGCATAGGCTGCAGTAATCCTGCTGGCTTCTGATGTTCTGCCTTCACTCTCTGACATACATCACATATGGCTACATACTCAGCAATATCCTTCTTCATTCCAGTCTACCAGAAATGCTCCTTCAAATCCAAATACATCTTAGTGTTTCCGGGGTGTATCGAGTATGGCGAGTCATGAGCTTCCTGTAATATCAACTTCTTGATCTCTGCATTATTGGGCACAAATATACGGTCCTCAAACCACAAGGTGTCGTGCTCATCCACACGAAAACCTTTGGCTTTGCCTTCAGCCATCTTCTCCTTTATCTCGGCAATTTTTTTGTCATCCTTCTGAGCTTCATGAATCTTTCCCAACAATGTAGTCTGAACTTCCATCGCTCCAACAAAGCCTCTAGGAACGATCTCCAAACGAAGTTCCCTAAGATCCTCGGCTATCTCCTTTGGCATCCCTCCCATTAAGAGAGTATTGGCATAACTTTTCCGGCTCAAAGCGTCTACTACGACATTGGCCTTTCCTGGGTGATAATGTAGTTTCATGTCATAATCCTTTATAAGCTCCAACCATCTCCTCTGTCTGAGGTTCAACTCCTTCTGGGTGAAAATGTACTTCAAACTCTTATGATCCGTGTACACATTGCAACGGTTTCCAATAAAAAAATGTCTCCTGGTCTTAAGCGCATGCACTACGGCTGCTAATTCCAAATCATGCGTGGCATAATTCGACTCATGCAGTCGAAGCTGTCGTGAGGCATATGAAACAACTCTTCCGTCTTGCATAAGTACTCCTCCAAGTCCTAAGCGAGATGCATCGCAATACACTTGGAAATCCTTGCGTATATCCGGCAGAATCAGCACTGGGGTTGTAGTCATACGTTTCTTCAACTCCTAGAAACTGGCCTCGCATTCTTCTGTCCATTTGAACCTGGTGTCCTTCTTCAGCCACTCCGTCATGGACTTCGCAATTTTAGGGAAATTCTCAATAAATCTCCGGTAATATCCTGCTAGTCCAAGAAAATTGCGGATCTCTCCAACTGAAGTGGGTGCCAACCACTTCGTGACAGACTGAACCTTGGTAGGATCCACTGTTATACCCTCTCCTGATATAACATGTCCAAGAAATCCAACTTCCTTCAACCAAAACTCGCATTTGTTAAACTTGGTATACAACTGATGTTCTATGAGTTTTTCGAGAACTAAACGCAAATGCTCCTTGTGTTCCTCTTCATTCTTCGAGTATACTAAAATATCATCAATGAACACCACGACAAACTTATCCAAGAACTCCATGAACACCTTGTTCATCATACTCATGAAATAGGCAGGGGAATTAGTCAGTCCAAATGACATAACCATATACTCATATAGCCCGTACCTTGTGGTGAAAGTTGTCTTAGGTATATCCTTTTCTCGAATCTTTAGCTGGTGATACCCTGATCGTAGGTCGATCTTCAAAAACTCTTTTGCTCCTTGTAACTGGTCAAACAAATCATTGATCATCGATAGTGGGTACTTGTTCTTGATCGTCACTTCATTCAATGCATGATAATCAACAACCATTCTCAATGATCCATCCTTCTTCTCAACTAAGAGTACTGGGGCTCCCCATGGTGATGAACTCCGTCGGATGTAACCTTTCTCCAATAACTCCTTAATCTGTTTCTCGATCTCCTATAGATCATTCGCGGGCATCCGGTATGGTCTCTTCGATATCGGCCCGGTGCCTGGCAACAGCTCTATCAAAAACTCGATGTCTCGATCTGGTGGCATGCCTGGTAACTCCTTTGGAAATACATCTGGGTAATCCTTCACAATAGGCACTTCCTCCTGAACAACTCCTGAGAGAGAATTTACTTGGGTTCTCCTTGGCGCATGCATGGATACATACTTGATCCTTTCCCCCCCGGGGTGGTAAGCAGAATTGACTTACTGGTGCAATCGATGTTTCCTCCATACATCGACAGCCAATCCATTCCTAGTATCACATCCAATCCTTGCGACTCCAGAATTATCAAGTCAGAGGGGAAAACATGACTACCTATGGTTAATGGCATCTGAAAACATCCACTTCTTGCCATATACTCAGCTCCGGGTGAGGTTACTAGCATAGGTGTCCTAAGAACTTTAGTGGGCAACTTATACTTATCCACAAATCCCCTTGATATGTATGAATGCGATGCACCAGTATCAAAAATAACAATTGTAGTAAACGAATTAACTAAAAACTCACAGATAACTACATCTGGTTGCTCTTCAACCTCCTCCACGTTCACGTGGTTCACTTGTCCTTTGTTAAATGGATTGGGCTTCTTCCCAGAGTTCCCATTACCATTTCTGTTCTTCGCTTCAGGGAACTCAGTGGCATAGTGTCCAGTCTTCCCGCACTTGAAACAAGTACTGTGACTTAGGTCCCTCTTGGCGGGTGTGGCTGGATTGGAGCAGTTCTGATTGCTGCTTGCTCCATTCCCATTCCCATTCTTTGGGCCATTATGATTATGAGAACTTCCTCCATTGTGAGTGTGGCCTCCATGGTTATGGGTAAGCCCTCCCGAGTTCGGGGTAAAGCGAGGCTTCTGCTGAGCTCCTGAATTGTACTTCCCTTGTCCATATTTCCTCTTGCGGCTCTCTATCTGCTGCTGCTTCCCTTAGATCATGAGAGCTTTATCTACCAACTCCTGTTAGTTGTTAAATATTGGCACCATTAACTGCATAGTCATCTCATCATTCAGCCCTTCCATAAACTTCTCCTGCTTCGCGACATCTGTGGCCACATCATCTGGGGCATAGCGGGATAACTTGCTAAACTCATCCACATACCGCCCCATAGTACGGTTCCCTTGGCGTAAGTTGCAAAACTCACGCTTCTTCATGCTCATAGCTCTAGTTGAGACATGGGCTATGCGGAATGCTTGCTGAAACTGATCCCATGTGATATTGGCTCTAGGAAAAGTGGTTGTATAATTATCCCACCATGAAGCTACTGGTCCATCCAATTGGTGTGCAAAAAAATGCACCTTCTCAGCATCTGTGCAACCTGCGGTGGTCAACTTCCTTCCAATCCTACGCAGCCAGTCATCGCAACTATTGGCTCGGTGCTACTAGAAAACATCTACGGCTGCAACCTCAGAAAACACCGGCGGTTGTTGTTGTTCTTGTTGTTGTTGTTTTTGTTGCCTTGGTTCTGAACTAACAACTTCATCAAGGCATTCTGCTGCTGGATCAACTGAGTGAGCTCCGGTGGGAAAGCAAAACCAGGGTCACGTCTCGGAGGCATCTGATGGGTTTAGAGGGAAGAGATTAGAATAGAATGAGGTCTAAAGAGAAAGCAGTACCCATAGGCACATGAGACAAACACAATCATATCATATCACTCAATCAATCAAGCAAGGGCATACAATCGGTCTAACTATCGTTATAGTGCTCAGACTATACTATATACATGGGGGGAAATTCTACTTGATCATCTGGTGGTCTACTAGAAATTTTGATCGGTGGAAGACTCCACGATATCCGCTCCATCTTCATCTTCATAGTCATCATCACTACTGTCAGGGTCGGAGCCGGTGTCGTTGATGATGATGTAGTCTTCAGAACGAATTTCCTTTGGTTCGTCGTCTTCTCCTCCTGGCGCGGGGTCTCCCATGAAAACTCCTAGCTTCCTTGTCAGGTCGTCATTCATCTCCACTAGTGTCGTCATTTCATCCTCATATCCATCACGTGTAAGCTCCTCTTCTAGCTCTGTGATCCTGGTCATCGCCTTCTTCAAATCTATCACGCTCGCGCACATCTGATTCTCCTGGTGAAAAATGTGATGGTTTAACTCCTGGATGAATGCTACAATAGACCTGTCCTTTTTGGTACTGATCATCTCCCATTGCTCATCTCGGCGCCCACATATCTGGTAGATAGTGTCCTTCAGCTCCTGTTTGTAGACTTCTCCAATACGTCCTATAGCAATGTGGGCTGCCATACTCTTGCCTAGACTCCAGGTTGGTGCATCAAAGGAAAACTCTATGGGTTTAGTGACTGGCGTAAATGACCTTCCTGGAACTTGAACTCGAATCATCCATCGCTCCTCTTCTGGTAAAGTGGTGGTGTAGGTCCCGGTGAAGCTTGGTATTCCAATGTTCAGGTACCTAGTGACTTCCTTCAAGTGTCATCCAAAAGGTGTGTCTCCATCCGGTTGTGCAAACTTGTTCCTCGAGTCCGCCATCCTAAAGAGTAGAAAATGAAGAGGTGTGAGAAATGAGTAGAGAAGAGTGGCCTATGGCTTTTCTTAATGGTCGTGTCCTACATTCAGCGTGTGCTCTGATACCATCTTGTAGCGACCCGACCTCAAATGGTCAAGTCTCTGTGCTTCAGTGTCATCCCTGGATCGGTAATGCTGACACACACAGTACTCGAAGGATTTATAACAGAGTAGCAATCACACACTTATTACATCGAATGTCTCAAGAGAGAATTTATTACAATAAATATGGCTCAAGGCCATCTAATATGATAAGAGCAGAAGGCTTGGAAGATAAAGTGAGTCCATCAACAACAATGACATAGCTGAGTGCACGACAACGGCCTAGCGAACCTTACTACTCATTTGAAAAGTCTGCAACATGATACGTTGCATCCCGAAAATGGGTCAGCACATGGAATGTGCTGGCAATGTAACACAGTAGAGTAATGAACAGATAAATGCTATCACTACATGCATATATGGCTGGTGGAGGCTATATGGTTAATATGTTTTGCGAAAAGCCAATTTTTCCCTACAACAAAGGAAAATATTTTATTTAACTATCAAGGTAGTTGAAACATCATTGAGAAGGTTCCTCCAACTCAATCCCAATTAAAAGTAATTATCAACCCAAAAAAATCAATTTAGAGTGATGAGATCCATATGATAATCCAAGAACCAGATACTCAAGATGTCCATAACCGGGGACACGGCTAACCATGATTAGTTTGTACACTCTATAGAGGTTTGCACACTTTTCCCCACAAGACTCGATCTCCTCCGTTGGATTTCTCGCACTACATGGTGTTTGAGAAACGGATGACCGAGACACAGTCTTTCAGAAGCACTTACTCTTTACTCTGGGTGGACAGTTACACCTACTTTCCCCTACATCTGCTAGCCCACCACTGAAAGAGGTCATGCAACATACTCAACTATGCTAGAGCCCATAATAGCTTGTGGCTGCACACGGAAGATTCTAGCATGAAAAATCTTATGATCCATTTGAGCCTAGGTGGCAGACCGTAGGATGATCACACGGGTACTCCGGGATATCCTAGGACAACACTGGATTCTCCAGGTGCCCACAAGCAATCCACCCAGATGTGTATTAAAGTTGCCACCTTAAGTTAACCATTAATTAAAAACTCACATTTGTCATGGATCTCTCAAACTAAACCACGTCTACGAGCATAGAATGGCAATATAAGCGTACGATGAACAATAACTCCCAAGGGTTTGATGATAAACATGGCAATAGGTTCTACCTCATCAACTACTTCCCAATACCCACAAGTTAACAACTTCCTAATCATGCAATGTTTGAGGACTGGAACTAATGCATAAAAACTGGGTATGAAAGAAGTATGATCAATGTGTTACTTGCCTTGCTGACGATCCGCAAAACCTAGTGACGCGTAGTAGCACGCTTCGCACTCCGGGTGTTCTATCGCAAACAAACAATAGCATACATAAGAAATCAAGCAAAGATGCACAAGGAAAACTAAAATAAGAAGATCTAACCAGAAAGTTCAACTGAAGAACTCCGCTTTGCAAAAAGAATCAAATCGAACGGAGCAACGAAACTCAAACTACGAAAGAAACAGATCCGATTACTAATCTGGACTAAAGTCAAATTTTACTGTATCAAAATCTTGTTCAAGTTGGTTAAACAGAAAGAGGGCTTCGAGACGAAGACCTAGGCGCTTGAATCGCCTGATTCCGATAAACGAGCGAAAAGATAAACTAAAACTAAGATCAGGGCAGAAATCACGATCGAGAATAATCGTGGAAAAACGTTGGAAAAAGAAAAAACTGACGAATAGGCTAACAAACAAATGTTCGTTGTCTGTGACTAATGGACGAACGACGTTCATTAAAACGAACGTACGGACGAACATCCGCTATTTAGCTAAACCATGGAAAACCGATCTAAAAGAATAAAAACCGAAACTTAGGGTTTTCGAAAAAAACCGAGCGGCTTTCAAACGAAAACCGGCGGCGGCGGGTGGCTACCTCGGCGAGGTCCGGCGGGGTCGGCGGCGAGCGGATCCGGCGGCGAGGCGGCGGATCGGGGCGGCGGCGGCGGCTGTGGGCGGCGTCGGGGCGACGCTAGGGTTTGGGGCAGCGGCGGCACGACTTGGGCCTCGGGGGTTGCGGGCCTCGGCTTATAAAGCCGCCCGGGCGTAGTGTCCAGGTCGGACACGGCCCGGTAAGTCGGTTGTGTTTTTTATAAAACCTGACGCAGAAAAACAAAGAAAGAAATACTAAACGGACTCCAAAAATCCTGAAATAAATTTTCCCCATCCTCTGAAAATATAGCAGACAAAGTGAACATTTATTTGGGACTCTAATGCAATTTTGAAAAACGCATATTTTTCCTAATTCAAATAAAATAGCGTAAAACCCAAATAAAGTAAATTATTTGGTTTTAGTATTTTTCCTCCAATATTTCCTTAATTTTGGAGAAGTCATATTATCTCCTCTCATTTATTTTTTTGAAATATTTTGGAGAGAAAAATAAGTAAAACCAAAGTGATCCTTGTTTCGATATTTGAGAAAAATTCAAATATGAGAACTAGGAAATCCCCAACTGTCTCTGAGGGTCCTTGAGTTGCTTAGGATTTCAAGGATCGCAAAACGAAATGCAATAAGGTATGATATGCATGAATGACCTATGTATAACATTTGGGATGTTACAGTCTCACTCTCCAGTAAAAAATGGCAGCAAATCTCGTGAGCGCTAAAGTTTTTGTTTTTTACAGGAAGACCGTAAAAACTCCCCCCAAGTCTTCCCAAAGGTTCTACTTGGCACAAACACTAATTAAAAGAATAAAACCACATCTAAACAGAGGCTAGATGAATTATTTATTACTAAACAGGAACAAAAAACAAGAAACAAAAATAAAATTAGGTTGCCTCCCAACAAGCGCTATCGTTTAACGCCCCTAGCTAGGCATAAAAACAAGGATAGATCTAGGTATTGTCATCTTTGGTAGGGAATTCTTCAATAGAACACTTATAACCCTTAGGAGTTTCCATCTTTTTTATTAATTATCAAACTCCTAGGCAAGAAATTCATTTGTATCAAGAGGTTCTTTACTGATAGCAAAAAAGTTGGGGTGAACACTTATTCCTTTGAGATCTGCATTTTCATTAGAAGATTCACCTTTTTATTCTTAGGCACATACATAAACTTGGCAACTCTAGTAGTAGGACAATTTGGAGTATTTTTCACAGAAGAAAAGGCAGACCCTAAGTTGGTAATAATATCCTCAAGTTTATCAATTCTTGTGGAATCTTGGTCTATCTTTTCGTTAACTATGGGTTCCTTTTCTTTAAAAAATTTAAGAGCAACTCCTACCTCAGATCCGTATTGGGTAATTTGGTTGTGGATCTTTTTATCCAAATTTTCAATCAACTCAATAGTGGCAACTTTATTTTCAATAATTTCAAGCCTTTGTGTCACATGTTCCAAGGTTAGAATAGTTCCATTAACCAAAAGAGGTGGTGGCCCAAACAAATCTATCAAAGCATTATAAGAATCAAAAGTATGGCTACACAAGAAATTTCCTCCGG
Organism: Triticum aestivum; assembly: GCF_018294505.1. Lineage (NCBI taxonomy): Eukaryota > Viridiplantae > Streptophyta > Magnoliopsida > Poales > Poaceae > Triticum > Triticum aestivum. The sequence continues at coordinate 412,724,067 of NC_057812.1, forward strand.
TAATGGTATCAAGAATATATCTATTCTAAGGGGTGATGCCTACATAAAAATTGCGGCGAAGAACGGAAGTGGATTGCTTCCTAGTGGATCTATTCTAAGCATTGCAAATTCTATACCAAGCATCTTTTAAATTTTCTCCCTCCTTTTGTTTAAAATTAAAAACTTCATGATTGGGAGTACTAACGATGACATAAGGGCTAGCCATAATAGCAAAATAAATGATCTAACACATGGACACACAAGAACCAAGAAAAAGGACGAATGAAAAAGAGGCGAGCGGAAAAGAGGGTGAATAAAACGACAAGGGTGAAGTGGGGAGAGGAAAACGAGAGGCAAATGGCAAATAATGTAATGCGAGGGATAAGAGTTTGTGATGGGTACTTGGTATGTCTTGACTTGGTGCAACCTCCCCGGGAACGGCGCCAGAAATCCTTCTAGCTACCTCTTGAACATGTGTTGGTTTTCCCTTGAAGAGGAAAGGGTGATGCAACACAGTAGCGTAAGTATTTCCCTCAGTTTTTGAGAACCAAGGTATCAATCCAGTAGGAGGTAAACGCAAGTCGCCTAGTACCTGCACAAACAAACAAGAACCTCGCAACCAACGCGATAAAAGGGTTGTCAATCCCTTCACGGTCACTTACGAAAGTGAGATCTGATAGAGATAAGAAGATAAATATTTCTGGTATTTTTATGGTATAGACTGGAAAGTAAAGATTGCAAAATAAACTACGATAAAAATAGCAAATAGATACGAAAATAATATGATGGAAGATAGACCCGGGGGCCATAGGTTTCACTAGTGGCTTCTCTCAAGATAGCAAATTCTACGGTGGTGAACAAATTACTGTCGAGCAACTGATAGAAAAACGAATAATTATGAGAATATCTAGGCATGATCATGTATATAGGCATCACGTCCGCGACAAGTAGACCAAAATGATTCTGCATCTAGTACTATTACTCCACACATCGACCACTATCCAACATGCATGTAGAGTATTAAGTTCATATGAACAGAGTAACACATTAGGCAAGATGACATGATGTAGAGGGATAAACTCAAGCAATATGACATACATGCCTTGTTGCCCCTGCTGTCACTGGGAAAGGACACCGCAAGATTGAACCCAAAGCTAAGAACTTCTCCCATTGCAAGAAAGATCAATCTAGTAGGCCAAACCAAACTGATAATTCTAAGAGACTTGCAAAGATATTTAAATCATGCATAAAATAATTCAGAGAAGAATCAAATATTGTTCATAGATAATCTTGATCATAAACCCACAATTCATCGGATCTCGACAAACACACCACAAAAAGAATTACATCGAATAGATCTCCAAGAGAATCAAGGAGAACTTTGTATTGAGATCCAAAGAGAGAGAAGAAGCCATCTAGCTAATAACTATGGACATGAAGGTCTGTGGTAAACTACTCACACATCATCGGAGAGGCTATGGTGTTGATGTAGAAGCCCTCCATGATCGATTCCCCCTCCGGCGGAGCGCCGGAAAAGGCCCCAAGATGGGATCTCACGGGTACAGAAGGTTGTGGCGGTGGAAATAGGGTTTCGTGGTTGTCGGTGTCAAAACCAGCGGATCTCGGGTAGGGGGTCCCAAACTGTGCGTCTAGGCCGGATGGTAATAGGAGGCAAGGAACACGATGTTTTACCCAGGTTCGGGCCCTCTTGATGGAGGTAAAACCCTACATCCTGCTTGATTAATATTGATGATATGGGTAGTACAAGAGTAGATCTACCACGAGATCAAGGAGGCTAAACCCTAAAAGCTAGCCTATGGTATGATTGTTGTATGATGAAGTTGTCCTACGGACTGAAACCCTCCGGTTTATATAGACACCGGAGAGGGTTAGGGTTACACAAAGTCGGTTACAATGGTAGGAGATCTTGAATATCCGCATCGCCAAGCTTGCCTTCCACGCCAAGGAAAGTCCCATCCGGACACGGGCGAAGTCTTCAATCTTGTATCTTCATAGTCCTGGAGTCCGGCTGAAGGTATAATCCGGCCACCCGAACACCCCCTAATCCAGGACTCCCTCAGTAGCCCCTGAACCAGGCTTCAATGACGACGAGTCCGGCGCGTAGATTGTCTTTGGCATTGCAAGGTGGGTTCCTCCTCCAAATTCTTCATAAAAGTTTGTAAACACCAAGAGTAGTGTCCGGCTCTGCATAATAAGTTTCCACGTATTGCCACAGAGAGAATAATATTAACACAAATCTAATCTGTTGACGTATTCCGCAGCGTGACATCACACTACGACCAAGCCTTTACTCAAATCGTTTTCACTTTTCCACCTCAACGTGTTTTGCGAGGCGGTTTCCTTGGCACGTCTTGTCAAAGCAGAGATTGTGTCCCCCATTTACGGGATTCTCATCAATACGGACGTGGGTAACCCAATCGTGCCCGTTAGCATGTCTTCTCGATTAAAGGCGAGTCCCAAACGGTTACGGGAGGGCTCCTGGTATTCAACCTCTTATAAAGAGACCAAGGCCTTACTCCTTTTCTCCAATCTCAAAACCAGTTCGCCCATTGCCTCGAGTTCCAACACCCTAGGCTCCAGATTCCAGGTGCTTCGGACCTTCGACAATGTCCGGTTCCGACCTTCAAGGCCGATGGATGCCCTCCTCCGTCACGGAGGAGGACGTGCTAAAGTTGAGAGAAGCTAAGTTCTTGACCGTCGAAATTTTGCATAGGTTGCCTGCTCAATGGCAGGCTATTCCCAGTCCCCATCCCGGTGAGAGCGTAGTGTTCATGTCTCACTTCCTTCGGGGGTTAGGCTTCCCGATGGATCCCTTCGTGAGAGGGCTGATGTTCTATTATGGGCTGGAATTTCATGACTTAGCTCCGGAGTCCATCCTCCACATTTCCTCATTCATCGTTGTGTGTGAAGCGTTCCTCCGTGTTACTCCTCACTTCGGATTATGGCTCAAGACTTTTGGAGTGGAGCCGAAGATGATTGAGGGACGGCATGCAGAGTGCGGAGGCGCTGTCATAAGTAAGAATGCTGATGCTCTATGTCCTGAGGGCTCCTTTCAAGAGGAGCTCGGCTTGTGGCAACGAGAGTGGTTCTATATCACCGCTCCCAGGAGCACCAAGTGGGTGGTGCCTCCTGCCTTTCGCTCGGGTCCCCCACCACGGCTAGCGTCATGGGTCAACAAAGGATTAGATTGGGGGTTATCCAAAGACATGCCCTTATTGTAGGGCCGCATTAGGGATCTCTTAGAAAGAGACCTCAACCTGGTCAAGGTGACGCAGGTCATGCTGATTCACCGAACACTGCCCGGCAAACGCCGCTCCCTTCGTCTGTGGGAGTTTAATCCGGAGGGACCACGAGCTCTCCAGCATTTTATGGGCGCAACGCCCGTGGAGATGTATAAAATGTTCTTCGGATCACAAGCAATGTGTCCGGATTTGACCAAGGACGCAGGTTTAAGCTGCAATCGCCCGGATACTCAAGTAAGTAACCTTGTGCCCGGACTCGCTATCCGTAAAATTGTCATAAACTCGCCCCTAAAACAGATGTCCTTTTAAACAGGAGTGGATAGCGAAGGCAAAGCTGATCCGGTGTCCGGCTCCCCTTCCTGAGACCAGGCCGGATCCCGTGCTAGTCAGGATGTTGAAGCTCGTGCTTTTGGAGGGAAGTGAGGGGGAGGACAAGGAAACTATGGCCTCCTCGAAGGAGGCTACTCCGAAGGGAAGAACCAAAAATTCCTCTCCTAAGGGGAAGAAGAGGGCCGCCTCTGACGACCCGGAGACCATGGCCTCAAAGCGGGGGGAAAAGTCCTCGTCAGAGGGTCCGACGCCGGGGAGTTCCTCGGCCGAACTACACCCTCAAAGGGATCAGCCCTCCAGCGAGCCGTAAGTAGAGAAAGATTTTCCTTTAGAGGGATGAGAGAAATCCTTGCTTTTATCTGAGAAGATTAACCGAAATTTTACTTTGTAGCTCGGACCTCAGCCCTTCTCAGCAGAGCTCGTCTTCGGGGGATCTTCTTCCGGAGATGATGGAGAGTGGAACGCCTCCCCCTGCCGTACCGCCTGGCGAGGCGGGCGACCCTGAGGTGTTGTCGTGGAGGGTTTCTCTGAATCCGGCAGGGGTGGAAGGTAGCCATATGTCCCCCCAAGGTTCTCCGCGTCCGGCCTTCGATGGACGTCATAGGACGAGTCCGGCACCGTCCGATGCGCGGTCGGAGGAGCTGATGATTCTGCTGGGGCGAGCTTCTATCTCAGAGGAGCACCGTGCATTGATGGGTACGGTGATTGGAAGGATTTCGTTCGCGGAAAGCGGATTGCATGAGGCCGTCAGAAGTTTGCTGACGGGTTTTGAGGTATGTTTGATAATGTACTTCTTTGTCAGTTGTGCATAAACAAGATGCGCCCTGTGTAGATAGTATCCCCTGAGACTCTATGCATTGTCAAAATTGACGGCGCGCAGAGGATCATAATCCCATGTCTAAAATGTCGCCATTGTAAACAGGTCGCGAAGTGTCCGGAATCGAGCCAAACTGATGATTTTGCCGAATTAAAGCGGCAACTTGACGTGGCAGATGCCGACATCGCACTCATCAATGAGCGGCTTGATGAGGCTCAAGGTATGCAATTCCTCGAGCGGCATCTGGTAAGAGGATCTTTATGCCAGTATCTTACAATGTGTCTGCTTGACGCAGATGGTGCGGCCGCCGTGGAGAGTCTTCGGGCGAAACTTGCCCGAGCTAAGGAACAAGCCAGGAAAAGTGATGCGGCTGCCGAGAAGGCCCTTGAAGAGCTGAGAGCCAAACAGGCTGATCACTGCCGAAGCAAGAAGGAGATGGCTGTGATGGCCGTGAAGTTAAAAAGTGCTGCTGACCGTTGCAAGTTTCTTGAGAAAGAAGACTGGGCAAGACAGACGGACTTAGAGAAGACCGTTGCTGATGCCAAGGACGCTCGCTCTACGATGAGAGCTGCGAAGGAGGAGCTGCGTCAGGCCAGACAGATTGCGGCTGGAAAGCCCTTTATGCTGCGGAGGAAGTTTTACTATCCGAAGTTTGCTCCGTTGGACCGGATGTGGAGTGCGGAGGACACCTATCTGGATTTGGTGGCGAGTGCTGCTGATGCGACCGAATACTTTCGAGATCAAGAAGATGGCGATGTGGAAAGGCTTTTCTGGTCGCAGTTCCAGAATCCAGAGCGTCTGCTTGCAGTGGACGATCGTCTGGCTCAATGGGCCGAACTGAATAGATTGTCCGGACTCGCCATGAAGTACGTCATGGGTCATCTGTGGCCGGGGAGATCGGAGCCAAAGAGTTATTTCAGCTTGGTGCAGCAATTCCTTGACGCAGTGCCACGTATCAATGCGATGAAGAGGTCAGCATGCATAGAGGTCGCACGGATGGCTCTTGCCCGTGTCAAGACATACTGGGCAGAGATGGAGACCACCGTTGTTGCATCCCGAGATTCGGACAAAAGCCGAGTACCCTCTGAGCACTATTTTCAGGAAGTCCTTGAAGGCGCTCATGTAATAGAGACGCAGTGCTCGAAGGATGTTATGTTTTGATAGCATATGTAATTATAAAGCAATATTTTGATGGATTGTAGTAGCCTTTTATACTTGTGCCTTCAAGTATTTGGAACACCTCCTGTGCGGCCGTTTTAAGATATATATACAAAATCTGAAAGATTGCAGTCATTGGCTTCAGCCCCCACGCACATAGTGCGGGGGTGCTCGCAGAAGGCGCATTTTCACACTTAATCCAACATCTTGGTCCTACAAAGGAGGTGATAGCGCAGCGAGCTAGGCAACCGAACTATAATGCTTTAACACTTTCACTTAGCCATAGGAGCTTGACAATGGGACTATTTAGGTAGCCCCTGGTGGCGACTGCGCTCACCCGAATTCGGGGCACGTATGTGCCTGGCCGGGAAACGGCCCTTCGTTAATGCGGAGGAATCCTACAGATTCCGGAGAGTCATCGAGTGGTTGACCAGTCTCACGCCATATCATGACAGTCGGTTTTCGGCTTTCTCTACTGAGGTGCTCGCCTAGCCGAACCAGGGCACAATCGCAGTAGTTCTCCTGGTGCCGCCTTAGCCGATAGAGCGGAACGTAAGGCGACTGAACACAGGAGCCGGGCAACCCAACATTTGACCAAAATCATGACTCGGAGCTGATGCATATAAGGCCAAACTCACGACGCCGAACACTCCCTAAGGTATTCGGTCTTTATGAGAGCGGGCGAGGTAACGCTCTGAGGTATAAGCCCCTAGTGTCCAGGTACGCGCAAGAATTCTAACGTGGCCACATGCCAAGACGCCAGCCTCCTCCTTGGTCATAGAACCAGGGGATGTGTATCAACAAGAGATAGTAAAAAAGGTTTACGCGGGGTCTTAATCTAAAAAGAATCCTTGGAACGGGTCCCTACTGCACGTCTGCGCATGTGTCTCTGTTGTGCCGTATCCTGGACGGGCGCAGCACGACGTTCATCTGTAAAAAGAGAGCAACTAAGTTGAAAAAGGGGCATGCCGAACAAAAGTTATATGAAATAAACAAAGTGTAAAGTAAAATATGAAAAATTGAGCTTTACTGTCTCTTATTTATACGTGTGAAGCCCCTAGTGCAGGGGTATATGGCCACTAAGCCTTTATCAATGATACTTTTGTGTCGGACTCGTCTATCCGTGTCCGTGGTCTTAATGACCTGTTCCGATGTTCTGGCTGGTGAAGCCATTGTATTGTGGGGCTGTTAAAGTGGCCGCACAATCCTCCGCTTGGGGGAGGTGTTCTCACTGCTTCCCCTTTAAGGAGATGATGCCGCATGGACCGGGCATCTTAAGCATAAGAGATGCATAATGCGGTATTGCGTTAAAGCGGGCGAAAGCTTCGCGTCCCAGTAGTGCTTGATAGCGACTTGAGAATGGGACGATGTGGAAAGTCAGCTTTTCACGATGGAAGTTATCGGCAGAGCTGAAAATAACCTCGAGCCGGAGAAAACCCATGCAATGGGTGTCCGGACCTGGCGTTACTCCTTGAAAGGAGGTTTTGCTGTGGCGAATTCCTTTTGGGTCGATCCCCATGTGGCGGATTGAATCCTGATATATCAGGTTGAGTCCGCTGCCACCGTCCATAAGGACATTTGAAAACTGGAGTCCACCAATTATTGGATCGAGTACCAGGGCAGTCCAGCCTGGGTTCCTGACACTTCTAGAATAATCCAGATGATCGAAGATGATTGGTTTCGACAACCAGTGGCAGGATTCCTTTGGGATAGGCTGTGGGGCGCGTACCTTTATGGGCGCTGCACGCTTTGTTATGTGGAGTGAGTTTACTGTTTTTACTTGTGGGAAATTCTTTTGTTTCCTGGTATTATGCTTTTGGGGTTCGTCCTCGTCTTCGCTTGGTGTGTCGAGCCCATTGTGTTCGGCGTTGAGTCTGCCGGATTGTTTGAAAACCCAACAATCTCTGTGGGTATGGTTAGCAGGCTTTCCCGGAGTGCCGTGTATTTGACATATCCTATCCAAGATTTTGTTGAGGTTGGATAGGTCGTCCCTGTTATCTTGGAGGGGCGGCTTTTTCTGATTCTGTCGTGAGCTTTTGAATCCGGTGTTGACTGCCGGGCTCTTCGGACTTTTTTCCTTAGTCCAGCGACGGTCCTTATTGCATCACAGTTTTCCGTTTCCATCACTAGTTTTGGATGTACTTGGGTCACTGGTGCTGCATCTTGCCAACTAGCTGTCCTCTCCTGCGCAAAAGCGGGTCATGAGGCTTGTTAGTGCGGCCATTGTTCTTGGCTTTTCTTGGCCGAGGTGTCTGGCGAGCCATTCGTCTCAGACATTATGCTTGAAAGCCGCTAAGGCTTAAGCGTCCGGACAATCGACTATCTGATTCTTTTTAGTAAGAAATCTATTCCAGAATTGCCGAGCTAACTCTCCGGGCTGTTGAGTTATGTGACTAAGATCGTCTGCATCCGGAGGGAGGACATAGGTCCCTTGAAAATTTTCTCGGAAAGCATCCTCGAGCTCTTCCCAACTATTGTGTTTTTAGGAAGGCTTTTGAGCCAATGCCGGGCTGGCCCTTTAAGCTTGAGGGGTATGTATTTTATGGCGTGGAGATCATCTCCTCTAGCCATGTGTATGTGGAGGATATAATCCTCGATCCAGACTCCAGGGTCTGTTGTTCCATCATATGCCTCTATGTTTACGGGTTTGAATCCTGCTGGAAATTCATAATCCAGAACCTCATCAGTGAAACATAGGGGGTGTGCAGCACCCCTTTATTTGGGTGTGCCGGATTCTGATAATGGCTTTATAGCATTGCTTACGAGAGCTTGCTTTCTTGGCCCGTAAATGGACCTGGCTGGGCCATGATGCGAATCCTTAAGTGGGTCGCATGCCGGCTTAAGTGCGGCGCTGCTTGCCGCTTTATGCTGGCCATGGGGTCGTCTATCCGACCGTGTGGCTTTCTCACTTTTGGAATGCGAGGGCTCTAAGGCCTCCTCGTCGAATTCAGGCAGTAGCTTTCTCTTCGGATAGCTTTTAGTGCGGCGACTGTCGCCGTATTTGTCTGCGGTATTGATTACTTTACTCCATATGATCCTGAGTGCATCATCCGCAGTTTTTCGCTTCCGCTTCTGCTTTTTCAGGCTGCGTGCGGTTGCAACGAGCCGTTTGTGGAGGTTCTTCTGCTTCGTGGGCTTGTCCGGTGTGCGGTTGCGTGCGGAATGCCATTTTCACCGGGGGAGGGATGTTCGGTTTCTCTATCCGGGTTATCCTATTGGGACGGTTGCTCTAAGGCATGCTCGTCGTCTACCGGCTCATCCTGCTCTATGGCTGGGTCTTTATCAAGGTGGGGCTTGGGTCGGCGCTTACGCTGACGCTTTGATTGTTTTTCGAGAGATCGATCCCTCTTTCCATCCCCGTTTTCCTCGTTGTTGCTTCCTTTAGGGGTATCCACCATGTACACATCGTGAGATGAGGTGGCTGTCCAATGCCCTATAGGCGTTGGTTCTTGGTTGTCTCCTGCATCGTCGTCCATACTGTCGATGTCTTCGGAGTCGAAGTCGAGCATGTCGGTTAAGTCGTCGACAGTGGCTACGAAGTGGGTGGTGGGTGGGTTTTGAATTTCTTCATCATCCGAATCCCATCCTTGCTAACCGTAGTCCGGCCAGGGCTCTCCTGATAACGAGAGAGACTTTAGCGAATTCAGGATGTCGCCGAAGGGCGAGTGCTGAAAGATGTCTGCGGCGGTGAACTCCATTATTGGCGCCCAATCGGATTTGATCGGCAGGGGCGCGGGGGGCTCGGAGTTCGGAAAGGAATCCGGCTCCTCGGAGTTACAGGCCATGCGGAGTGCGGGGCTGGAGTTCGGCTCGATCGCCTCTGAGATCGCAGCCCCTAAGGCAGCGTCCAACCGCTGATCCTTGATCGGCGCAGTAGGCTCCGAATCAATGGTCGGAACCGATGCGTGTGCGGCCTCCAAGGCGCTGTTCGGCGGCAGAGCTATATCATGCCCATCGAGACAGTGCGGCGCGCTTGGTTGTGGCTCGAATCCGTCGAAGATCAAGTCCCCGCGGATGTCATCCGTGTAGTTTAGGCTTCCAAACCTGACCTGATGGCCAGGGGCGTAGCTTTCGATCTGCTCAAGGTGGCCAAGCGACTTGGCCCGTAGTGCGAAGCCGCCGAAGACGAAGATATGTCCGGGGAGAAAAGTCTCACCCTGGACTGCATCATTGTTGATGATCGAAGGAGCCATCAGGCCTAAAAGCGACGATACAGAGAAACTCTCAATGAAAGCACCAATGTCGGTGTCAAAACCGGCGGATCTCGGGTAGGGGGTCCCGAACTGTGCGTCTAGGCCGGATGATAATAGGAGGCAAGGAACACGATGTTTTACCCAGGTTCGGGCCCTGTTGATGGAGGTAAAACCCTACGTCCTGCTTGATTAATATTGATGATATGGGTAGTACAAGAGTAGATCTACCACGAGATCAAGGAGGCTAAACCCTAAAAGCTAGCCTATGGTATGATTGTTGTATGATGAAGTTGTCCTACAGACTAAAACCCTCTGGTTTATATAGACACCAGAGAGGGTTAGGGTTACACAAAGTCGGTTACAATGGTAGGAGATCTTGAATATCCGCATCGCCAAGCTTGCCTTCCACGCCAAGGAAAGTCCCATCCGGACACGGGACGAAGTCTTCAATCTTGTATCTTCATAGTCCTGGAGTCCGGCTGAAGGTATAGTCCGGCCACCCGAACACTCCCTAATCCAGGACTCCCTCAGTGGTGCTCCTGGATGTTTTCGGGTATACGGGTATATATAGGAGGAAGAAGTATGTCGGTGGAGCTGCGAGGGGCCCACGAGGGTGGGGGCGCGCCTACCCCCTAGGCGCGCCCTCCTGCCTCGTGACCTCCTCGCTTCTTTCTTGACGTCCACTCCAAGTCTCCTGGATCACGTTTGTTCCAAAAGTAACTCTCCCGAAGGTTTCATTCCGTTTGGATACCGTTTGATATTCCTTTTCTGTGAAACACTGAAATAGGCAAAAAAACAACAATTTGCACTAGGCCTTTGGTTAGTAGGTTAGTCCCAAAAATAATATAAAAAGGTATATTAAAGCCCATTAAACATCCAAAACAGATAATATAATAGCATGGAACAATGAAAAATTATAGATACGTTGGATACGTTTCAATCTACCCCTCCCACCTCCACTAGAAACAAGTAGACTGCTCATCCACCACTGTATCACAGGCCATTCAGTGCCGGCCTTGTCCATGGCGCCGGATCTTCTTCACTAGTACTCTCGTCAACCGCTGCGCATTTGTAGCGGCTCATTCGTACTCCCCACCAGAGATGCTCCGTCCACACCCCCCGGAGCCGCCCCACCGACGGCCCCGTGGACGGCCTCTGATCCTCTGCGCCGACACCTTCCTCAACCCTACCAGAGCCGCTTCGCTCACACCATAGTCAACCCTACCGGAGTAGCTTCGCCTATACCATTCTCAACCCTACCGGGGACGCTTTGCCAACTCACAAGTCGGCCTCAGATCCGCTTCGTCGCACCCTCATCCAACCTACCGGAGCAGCTTTTGACGCCCCGTCCACGGCCGCAGATCCGCATCGCCGACACCATCTTTAACCCAACCACCAGAGCAGCTTCAATGACGCCCTCGTCCATGGCCACAGACCCGCTTCACCCACACCATAGTCCACCGTACTAGAGCCGCTCCACAAACACCCTACTCGACGGTTCTAGATCTCCTTATCAGACCCCGATAGCCAGCACAACTTCATTATCCTTGACATTTCTAACCCGATTCCCACCGTTTGGCAAGATGCCAAGCACCCGCCACGGCCTAAGTACTTGTCACCTTTAAACCCGTCCAGCATCACCTGCCCGATGTAATTCAAATATACTAACAGGTCGTTGTTACCTGTTATGCAGCTGGCAAAAACTACAAGGACGATGTTTCTTCTGGATCTAACAGCTTGGCCAACCAAGATCCTAGACTGAGGCATTGCTATGATCTTGTAAGTGCGTCTCTCTCTCTCTTGTATTGTTTTGTGCCTGCCAGCGTGCTTTGCTAGGATTTTCGACCAGTTATCCCTTTGTGCAGACAATATTTCTACTACTGGCTACTAAATTAGATATGTAGATGTCATACATGATACTACCTCGTACCTCTGTTCCTAAATATAAGTCTTTCTAGAGATTCCCCTATAGGCTACATACGGAGCAAAATGAGTGAATCTACACTCGAAAATGCATCTATATACATTTGTATGTGGTTCATACTGGAATCTCTACAAAGACATATATTTAGGAACAGAGGTAGTACATTACACAAAATCGTAGGTGGCATGTAGGAATTCCAGTGCACTACATTAGGCTCCCTTAGAGTGCATGCTAGTCCAGCACACAGAGTCATGGCTAGTTTATGCTACGCACACAATCGTTAATTGGTGGTTTAAATATGTGCAAGGGATATCCAATGTATTATCATGTAGAGATGTCTGAAATTAGCCGTGTCAACTTGCAGATGGGGTTACACAATGAAAAAGTACAAGATGTATGTGGCAATTTCATGGAACATCACAAAAAAGAGAGGTAGCGGTGAGCCTATATAGTGTGCTATGGTAGGTCACTCCTCCATTGCAATCATCGTGACATGTGATTTGTATGTCAGTTCTATTGGCCAAGTTTCTTAGGGACAACTTTTACGAGTTATCCTAAGAAAATAAGCACCTGTGAATATAAGCTCCTGGAAATAAGCCAAGCAGTTCTTTTCATTGCCTTCCTTTTCAGCTTATCTTTGGTATGATCAGTGAAAAGTCTAGATCACATTATATTTTGTCATTTTGCTACCCATATGAAAATTAATTTAACTTGCAAACATCACAAATTGAACCCAGTGTAGTAATTAATATGATAGGAAAATAGACCATCACTATTTGTTCAAAATGCAAATACAAAGATACCATCTACTTGGCACAATCTACCTTGGTCAATGTCTTCCATAGAGATCCCATTGCCTAATTTAAACGAAGAACACATGACCCACATTTAAATGAAGAACAATTATTTATTGAAATTCGATGGTCCAAGTGGCTGGTTATTATCATATAGTAGCACCGCCTGAAAGCATCATATAGCAGCAGCAGCAGCTCATCATACATCAGTAGCAATGTGCAATTCATCATATACCAGTAGTAGGTCATAGCAATTCATCATATAGCAGCAGCAGGAGCAGGTCATAGAAATTCATCATATAGCAGCAGCAGGAGCAACTCATAGCAATTCATCATATAGCAGCAGTAGGAGCAGCTTATAGCAACTCATCATATAGCAGCAGCAGCTCATAGCAATTCATCATATAGCAGCAACAGGTCATAGCAATTCATCATATAGCAGCAGCAGCAGCTCATAGCAATGCATCATATAGTAGAAGCAGAAGCAGCTCGTAGCAATTCATCGTATAGTGGACCAGAATGAAAATTTGGCAAAAAATCAAAGGAGATCCTCACCTTGTTGGATGAGCTCATCCTTCAACAACACCTCAAGGCCACGGCCTGGGAGGACGGGAGGGGGAATAAGGTGCCTTCTGCCGCAGTGTGGCATCAACCGTAGTTGTGCGGCGCCCGCTGGGGTAGTGTGTTGGACGGAACACAGTGGAGCAGCTGCTGGAGACCATGAGAATGAGGGGCGGCACCAGAGGGAGGAGCAGCCGGGGAGATTTGGTCCTACCCGCATGTAGCCTAGCTGGACAGAGCATCATCGAGGGCCAGGCCAGATGGACCAACGGTGACGGCTCGCTGGAGGAACCCTAGCGCTGCAGGCAGGGGATCAAGGTAGAGGGAAAGGGGAGAGGAGATGCAAGCGGGCAGGGCAATGAACGCTTGCGTGTTTGTTTTTACTTGAGGTTCAAGTGTGACGCGGGCGTGAGCAGTTGCATTTTGAGTGTAATATAAGCAGACAAGAGAGTCATTTCACTATTCCCCTTCGCTTCAATTTTTAGTGAGCTTCTACCCGAAACACCCCCCTCCAAAGCGAAATAAGTTAAGCTCAAGCCCATAACTCAAAAATGACTTCTTTACATCTTTTATGGCTTATTTTGACAATAAGATCTGAAAAGGCGGAATAGAACTGGCCCTTAACCTGCAATTCAATTGTGCGTGCAATGATGAATCACTCCTGCCTGCTATAGTGTACATTTAGGCATCATCATACATGGCATAACCTAATACATGTGCATTCCATTGTAGAATCTGGAGTATGCAATGTTTATGTTAGTTCATATGTTGCACATGATGTTTAAATGCCCCTTAAATCTGGTCAGTCAAGTGATGGTCTTTAAGCCTCCTTCTTTGCCTCTTTTCTTGATACTCCCTCCTTCCATCTATATAGGGCCTAATGTGTTTTTCGAGACCGCCTTTAATATTGATAAGACTAAAAATACATGAGATGTATAATGTGAAAATTATATCATTGGAAGCCCTTTCACGTATGAATTTGACACTATGCTTTGTGTAAATTGCATGTCATATATTATTGCTATAACACTTGGTTAAAGTTAGCCTTGAAAAACGATTAGGCCCTATATAGATGGAAGGAGGGAGTATGTAAGATTTGCTCACACATCTGTTTAATTGCTTGTTTGCATCAGCCAGCCATACCAGGACTGTTTGCTTTGATTACTTGCTATTCTTGACCTAACACTCTAACAGAGCTTATCAACAATTTAAACACTAAGGGCTGCTGTAGTGGGGCCTTGTCTAACTCATATGTCACATAAAGGTTTAGTTGTACACTAAAGTAGGCTCTCCAAGAGTACCTGGAGATCCAGTTCGAAGGTATGCCTAGTTTTTACATAGTGCACACATAACAAATGCTCATTTCATTGTGTGCAAGTGCAAGAGATGTGGCATGTTTCATTATGTGGTGTTGTTTTGTTATAATATCATCCTTTTGTGTTGTTCACAAACTGGAAAGCATGCATATTTATCTTCCATGGAGACGAGTAACTAGTTTGTGCCACCATGCAGAGGGGGTACACTGAAGATAAGATTGAGGATTTCCAAGTACAAGATGTTAGGAAGGAGCCTTGCAAGAGAAGTAGGAGCTGCGCTGAGCCTATTCAACTAGTTAAGGTAAGTCACCGTATCCAACTCAACAGTTCAATTCCTTGTTTGTTTCAGGCATAGTTAATTTGCTCTTTTCAATTGCTTTATTTGTCCTCAGTTGATGAGATTCCCAAACAATGATGTCTGATGTTGGGTACTTGTATAACTATTAGTTGACATATTAAAGGCCTTACCATTTAATTACTCTGGCGAAGTGTGCTTGAAGCTTTGAAGTCTATTAACAACCTATTACTGCATGAGGCTCACAATCTAGTTTATACTAGGCTAATGATTGCATAGTTTTGCTTGATGTAGTAGGTTTGTATGAATCCCTCTGCTGTTCATTATGCTCCCTAAGACTTTAATTGAGCTACAGAATGCCTAACTGCTTGCTTACTTATACGCAACATGCTTTCTAAATATGTAACTTGTCTGTGTTTTGGATTTGGCCCCAGCATCATGCTCCTCTGGTGAGCTAAGAGAGATTTCTGTATGCAGGCTGCACAGACTACCATTTTTATAATTTTTAAAAATATCACCTGCTTATGCTTCATGACGTGTAACATTATTGTTAGTCCTATTTTGCCATGTACAAAATAGTCTGTCTTGCTCGCTTCACTGTTCTAACTATATTTTTGTCCTAGTCATGTGTATTTACAGAAACATTTCAGGATGAAGTGACATCAACACAAAGATCTGCGAGCAGTGCGGCATTGCTGTTACCGAATGATTATGGATTGGAATGCTGATGTTCTCGAGCATCAACTAGAGGTGGCAAGACAACGTGTACATGATTCTCAACATACAATCAACAAGTTGAGACTGGACATGCAGGTATTAGATGCAGGAGTCAAAAAATGAAACAAGACACTTAGGTAACCACGAAGGAATTGGAGATTTGGCAGACTGAAATTTGTGCTATTTGAATCCGGCCAATCCTATTTTTTGAAGAGATTATAGCTCAAATGGTAAGTTATGTTGATGCGTGTCCATGATGTATGAGCTTTATTTGTCCAGTGTATGCAATTTGCTATTTGTGTACGCTTTATTATCACTGGTGTCGAACTATAATGTCTAGTGGGTATATTCGACGGTAATTTCTTTATTGTATAGTGTAGGATTATTCTACGTTTCTATGCCTTAGTCTTTTTATTGTATAGTGTATGTTTTTAGAGGCGATAGTATATCCAACACGCCCAAACATTTCTTGGACGCCATACAAACGAACAGACATGTGTAGTCAAAGCGGGCCTTAACTGGGCTGGTCAAAATAATATTAAGTGGATCCCAAATGATGTGGCCCACCGAAACAACGGCTCTCAGCAAGCTGTTAACATGCCAAAAGCTCGATAGGGCTGTATAAATGGAAATGGCCTGCGGGCCTCTAGCAGACCGTAATAAATGTCAATTTTGTCTCGGCCCTTTTACTTTACGGGCCAGTAAGAGGCCGAAAGTGTTATGGGCCAAAGGAGGCCCAATTTGCAAACTACACTTTTAACAGGCCAAAAGTCACGTTGGGCTGAAATGATGCCCTGCGGAGCGTGGGGCCCTAATGGACCTAAAGTCAAAGGCCCAACTGTTGTGCGGGCCATTAACATGCCGAGAGCAAAATGGGCTAAGAGTTGGCCCATTTACTGAATGGGCCGTGGATAGGCCTAAAGTCACAGCGAGCTAGAATTGGCCCAACTGCAGAATGGGCCAGAAAATGGCCGAAAGACATTCCAAGCCGTTAATGGGCTGGAACTGATGATGGGCCGCTAACAGGCCAAAAGAAGCTCGGGCCGCAATTGGGCATAAAGACGTAGTGGGCCGTTAATGGGCTTAAACTGACGATGGGATGAAAATTGTCAAATCTAGAATGGGCCTTTGATGGGCCGATTCTGTGTAAGTTGTATGGGCTGTACTTGCATATGGGCCTGACTGAAGTAGGCCGCTAATGGGACGGCTCGCTTATTTTGACAGGCCCAGCCTTTTCACCGGAATGGGCCTCTATTGGGCCGTGCCACGTCTCCACCTGTCATAGGCACCTCCTGTCCAATGAATGGATGAACATCTGTCCCAACGGTGAGCCAACACGTGTTTACTTCGGCCAATGACAATTTTACACGTTGAAAATCCTCATTGGTCCGGGCTGTTAACGGGTTATTGGATCCAAAACCGGACCCGATAGCTTAACAACGACCCGTTATGGTGGATGCCACGTGTCGGTCACCCTTGACGAAAGCACTTCCATGACGCGCGATTTATCGTCATGCAAGTGGACACTTCCGTGATGATAATTTTGGTAATGTCATGGAACACTTCTACGACAACACATGTATGACTATCTTGATTCTATCATAAATTTGTCATGGATGTACATGCATGACAAAAAACATGACCTACTGTGACAAACACATATCATCACGGAAGTGTCTTTTTTTAGTGCATATATAGGTGGGATGTGGCCGTCAGGTGGTTAAGGGAATCTCTTCTGAAAGACTTCATCTCAATCTTCAGATTGGGTCAAGTGGGTAAAGCATACTAAACTCTGCAGAGTATTAAAACTAATCATGATTAGTCATGCCCCCGGTTATGGGCAAATTTGAGACACTATGCCATTACAGTTGTTGGATGATCTTGACAGATGATACCTTAATAAAATTTGTGTGGGAAATTTAATAATGGGAATAGGTTGGTATTGGATTGCCCAATTCAACCATATGTATTCAATTGTACCAAGACATAAATAAAATTTGACTATTATATTATGTAGTTATCAGGGAAAAACTAGCTTTCTGCAAAACAACCACTACACAATCCTCTTGATATACCTTG
This sequence comes from Triticum aestivum, assembly GCF_018294505.1. NCBI lineage: Eukaryota > Viridiplantae > Streptophyta > Magnoliopsida > Poales > Poaceae > Triticum > Triticum aestivum. The sequence continues at coordinate 412,741,493 of NC_057812.1, forward strand.
CATATAGTTGTAGGTCTGTTATATCATTTCCTATGTGACTTGCCAATACATTCAAAGTATTAACCCTTCGTGGCTGCAACATTTCATGTTGCAGATTTTATACGACGAGTGATACAATGTAGGCTTACGATGTCTATACTTGACATTTGCTTGTGGTGTTGATGGTTTCCCCGAAGATTTTATTTGATTTTCCGCTATATTTTTGTTATGAGCTAGCCTTGAGCTACGCAGGTATGTAATATTTAAGTTCTGGATCTATGATGTAATATTATGAAATGTGGTTTATTCTTGATATTACATCTTGTACTATGTGTGCTAGCTATTGATCCAGGGACTAGCACAGTGAGCACAGAGACATCGAATCTTATCAGGTTCGGGTCGTGACATAAAAGTTGTAGAATATTGGGATGGAACAATCAAAAAATTTAGATACGATGGAGACGTATCAGTCACCGAGCTGAGCGTGTGCAGAACGCAGATGTGTCATGCGTTCGGTACTAGATCGGTTAGAGAACGAATAAAGTTTGACTTCATCAACCATGTTGTGAAACTCTTCCACTTACAGTCTACGAGGGTACATAGACACACTCTCCCCATCTTGTTGCTATGCATCTCCATGGATAGATCATTTCGTTTGCGTAGAATTTTTTTGTTTTCCATGCAACGACTCCCAATAGATAGAACAATATTTGTTCGATGTTATGAACAAAAGGGCATACTCTTATTGTGAATAAGATGTATGTTATTAATATTGATAATAAAATTGAACATCCATAACACTGACGCTAAATGTCGTAAGACTAAAAGAATACCACATGTATGTGGCACTATATAGTCACATTGGAGAAACTAGCATGGTGAAATTTCATAGTAGAACGAGAGTGATGAGAATATATTTGTCGAATTGTTTCATAAATATCTGGAATAGTTCCGAGAGGTTCCGGAAGCGTTTCGGGGTCACCGGAAGGGTTTCGGTGAATATCGGGTAATACCGGGTATTATCGATTAATATATATATATATATTATAATGGTCTGAATTTTTTTAGAACAAATATATATTTAATTTAATATCAATGGGCCAAATAAATCCAAGAGGTGGAAGGAAACTTGGGCCGTGAAGGCCCAAGTGGAGGTGGCGCTCCCTTTCCTATTGGGGGGGGATCCTACTTGGGGTGGGAGTTGGAATCCCCCCCCATCGCTGGCGCACCAAGGGAGGCTTTCATCCTTTGGTGACTACCCTCCCCTCCCCTCCTAACCTATATATACTAGAGGATTTCTCCCTATTGATACACAAGTTTTAGAGCCTCCTCTAGTTCATCTAGTGCTAGTTCTAGTTGGTCCTAGTTGACTAATTAGAGCTAGCCCTAGCCACCTCTAATCCTCATAATTAGAAATCCAGTGTGGTTATAATCTCCTCCCTCTAATTCTCCAGCGACGATTAGCTCTGGACGATGAAGCGCTGCCGGATCGTGAAGACCGTGCACTTGCTACCAAGTAGGGAGGCAGTGCTTCGGTATTATGTTCGAGGGATCGTCCGAAGGCGGTTCGCGGGATCTTCATCAATGTTCGAGGGACTCCAAGTACGATCTACACTGACTTATCTACTTATGTTGTACTCCGGAGTCGGTAATGATCGTTGATCCCAACTGTTATGCATCTTCATATTGTTCTCGGGTGATCGTATGTGCGACATTTTTTGTTTTCTACTACGTTTCCCAACACTCACAAATTAAGATATGCATATACTCATCGAAAGGATCATCCTTATTTTAGAGTAAAATGAAAGTTCGTCCTTATTGATAGTAAACCCTAATCTCGACTTACGAAAAGGAAATGCATAAAGGTAAAGATACAAAGTGCACGTGAATCTCCCCCAAGCTTAGAATCAAGCCAGAGATATCCATGCACTAAGCATTATATGCTCACTCTTGGAAACCTTGGAAGGCAACACATATGCTCTCTCATTTCTTTTTCATCCCCTCGATCATGACTTGCTGATCATCTACAACCTCGGTCAAAAACTCAAGTTGTGCATTGTTGTTGTTAAGAGCATCAATCATAGGGCCGACCTTATAGAGAAGGCCATCAGCCCTTGCCTCCGGGTCTTTACTCATCGACTAGTAAGAGTCAATCCCATCTTCGATCACATTAACGCAATCCATCAAAACCGTCTCCAATTCCCTGATCTTTTCCTTCATCTCCTCTAGGGTCGGCGGCTCCTTTCCCCACTCAGCTTGAGGAGGTCCGAGAGGAAATAACAGAATAGATCCACAGATATTGAATTGATAAGGATTAGGAGGGTACTCATCTGGAGTGGTGTCATCATCTAATTCTTTTGCTTTTTCTTCCTCCTTGATCTCCACCACCTCGACCTATTCGTCAAGGTCTTTATTCTCTGGACGTGGTTCCTCCTTGAGGCTTAGCTTCCTCAAGTCTTCCCATTCATAAGACACGACATCATCCAAGTTGGGTAACGGGATGATGCGAGCGCAGGTGGATGAGGTCTTGTTGCTCATGGCGGTCCATCGGGCTTGTGATCTGTGACTAAAAGCTTTTTGGTGATGGGAAGAAAAGGAGATGTGAGATTAGATGATTTAGGTATTAATGACATGCCCCTTCCTTTCTTATAAAGGCTAAACTTACAGGTAACCACGAGATCAAAGATAAAAAGTTAGAAATAAATCGGAACAAAATCAGGAAAGAATCTCGAAGACAGACCAAAGGATGACCATCCATACGGGCGCTTATGCCCGTATGACCGGTCGTTTGGTCCGCCGACGGGATCTCCCCCTTTTTTATTTTTTATTTTACCTGTTACGACCATAGATCCATACGATAGCTTAAACGGGCACTCACAGTCATTTCAAACACAGTCGTTTACTCTAATGTTAGCCTAGTCCTCGAGGATCATCCAAATGGCCGCTTAAACGGGCGCCCGTGTCCGTATGAAGCACCATATTTTGCTCTGGAGACGTCGCCATTTACGTATGTTGTTCAGGCGATGCGGGCCATCATTTGGAATGTTGTTTTTCTCCCTGTTGGTGGCGACGTCAATTTCTTCCTTATAATTTTTTTCATCCCCTGCAAGGTTAGTGACATAGTCCCCAACTATAGACAAAAATTCCAACAACCCAGAGTTAAGATTAACAGATTTATCAGAAATAAAATGTATAGATCTACTCATATATTTAAATCCACTTTACCAAAGTGTTGTTTCGCACCTTTCGTTCCTTTCGGAGGGCTTCGTCCTGCTCGATTAAGAGAAAGCTTACCTCTTCTACTCCCTGTTCTTCCTTTTTCTCATCTACAAGGTATATCTTCAAGCATTACCCGTTCAAGATCCAGGGTCCATATTTCCCTCGTTTTAACCGAATAGCTTCAGAGTTCTATCTCGTAAGGTCCTACCTAGCGCGACCTAAGCTTCCCTGGAAACAACTTGAGATGAGAATTAAATAGGATGACTTTGTCTCCAATGGTGAAAGTTCATTGTAGTATCTTAAGATCATGCCACATCTTAAACTTCTCCTTGAATAACCTGGCACTCTCGTAAGCAAGCTTAGGAGTGATGGCTTGAGAACCTCTAACCTTGAGATCATGCACAATCTCATGTAGACATAGGACACCTTGAATAATGTATCGTTCCTTAAATAAAAAAAGTCTAAGTAGGACTAAGGACACGGTGGGCAACCGGAGAAAGGCGTGATGCAAACCTTTTGGCTGGGAATTTGCAAAATTGTGGATAAGGGCAATTGGCCGAAATTGGGAGACATAATTAGCAACTTTGACTTTAGGGATGAGAGATAGAATAGCATAGTTAAGTCTGGAAATGTATACTATCCCCAAACAGAAACCATGGATAACAGCACAAACCAAATCCCGCAACGCCGGCCAAAGTTTTCTGAAGAAAGGAATTGAAAACCTGTCCGGACCAGATGCCGAGATCATATTAGAAGAATTAATAACTGCCTCGATCTCCTCACAAGATAAAGGAAGCGAAAGCGCATGGTTTTCCTCCTCCAACATTTGACTACGCTGTTCCCAGAGAGAGAGGGAAATAACAAAGGAAGAGGCCGGCCTGGCTGCCAAAAGGGAAGCAAAGAAATGATAAACGTGATCAAGAATGAGGCTTGAATCAGAAACATGCACACCATCAATCAAGAGACTATTAATCGACAGCCATGAAGTTGTTGTTTTTTTAGATAAACAACGAGACTCTGCTGTGTATTTTTACTGATTTTTGGAAACAATACAAAGTAGCAATTACAAACGACTAAATAGATTAGAACAAGAAAAGAACAAATGCAAAAAACACAAAATAAAACTAAAAGAGAATATATTGTACATAAGTGTCACAGCCCTAGCTTAGTCATTGCATAATCATCCATTGTAACATCCCAGAATTCTAAATTTTGGAATGTTATATTAAATAAATAGTTCTGATTGTTTCTTTGTTTGATTGTGTGAAATTGAGTGAATTTTGAAAATTTTGAAAGTTGAATGAGAGGGAATGAAATGACTTCCCCAAACTTTCACCCTTGCATTTATGATCTAGGTGAACTCAAATTCATTTCATCACAAAACCCTAGAGTGATAATATGACTTCTTTCATTTAAATAAATGAGAAGGGTTTTGAAAAAATTTGAATTCCATTTGGAAATATTTCAAATTCAAAAACTTTATGCAACTCAATGATTTTCATGGGAGAAGATAAAATGACTTCTTCAAATCATATGAAATATGAGTTGGAAGTTTAAAAGAATCAAATTATGATCCCCTTTGAAGTTATTTTAAAACCCATTTTCAAGTTGGAGTTATTTGGCTTTTATTCAATTATTTTCCTCCTAAAAATAAATAAATGGAATTAAGGGTAAAATGATTCCCTTCAATGGAAAATTAGGAGAAAATAAATTTGAAATCATTTTGGTATTTTAAAAATGATTTTTATTTGGTTTTACTTACAATATTTTTTCTATGAAAAATATTAGTTATGAGTGAGGGTAAAATGACTCCCTCCAAAGGAAAAATAGTGGGGGATTAGTTCTAAGTCATTTGGAAATTTTAAAAAGTCTTTTTGAATTATTTTATTGCATCAGAATGTTTCTGCAATTTTTGTAATTTTGTATATATTTTATTTGGTCAAACAAAAATGTGTATAGGAACCTATATACTCCCTAGAATTTATGTGCAAATTTTCCACTCATTTCAACTTAGTTAGATTTCTTTTGCAAACACTATGTGTCCTCTGTTTAAAAAAAGAGGAACCCAACCGGCCAGGCTCGCGCCAGCCGCAGCCCAGCCAGCAAAATCTGCCCACGGCCCACTCCCCGCGCATGAAGCGCTTCGCTTCGGTCGCCCGACCACTCCTGTCATTCTCGCTCGCCTCTCCCTCTCACTGACAGTGGGGTCTGTGTCTTCTTCTCCCTCAAGCCGCACCCGAATCCTACACGTGCACGAGTTCATTCCTGTCAATCGATATCATCGCAGGATTCGCTCGATTCGTTGCCCCACGCGCTAGCCTGCCTCCCTATAAATATTCCCCACCTCATCGTCGTCCGATTTTTGCAAAAACCTCGATCTCCGGTGACCTACAGCTCCATCCCGATCTTGCCGGAGTTCCTCCACACCACCGCAGCTCCGCCGCCTTGTCCCGCTCTCCACCGTCGCTCCCGACCTCCGCTATCTCCACCATCTGATCCACCACGGAGCACCGCATCTCCACGTGGTTTTACCCGACGTTTGTGACCACGGGAACTCGGTCACCAACCTCACCCGACCTCGCCAGACTTGCGAGCTCCACCGCAGCGCCACTGCTTGCCCTGCTCTCCACCGCCACCCTCGACCGCCACTTCCTCCACCATGGACGCGGTGCGCCGAGCCACACCTCGTCGTGCTGCCAGACAAGCCGGAGCATTGCCGGGGCGCCCGCCCCGACGACCGACCGACACCACAACGCCCGTCTTCCCCGACCCCGATGGCGTTGACCGCCCACTGTAAGACACCGCCGCCTCATCTGTTTGATCTGCTATGAACCGCGTAGATTAGATTGGAAAACATTAGTTTTTATATATATATGGAACGGTTTGGTTTATTTATTTTTAAAACTATGCGGTTTTATTTCGGTTTCGATCGGACTGGTGCGCTGATTTTCTTTTATTAAATGTGCATGCACATTTCTGTTAAGTCTCGCCCAAGCGTAGTTGAGTTACAGATTGCCCACCTCGTAGCCCAATAGTAGTAGGCCACGTAGCTAGTGCCCTTTTTTTTGTTATTTTCGTTTCGCTTAAAAAAATAGAAAAAGTTTCAATCTTAGATTTGCTTGCATCTTTTAGCCTACTTAATATTTTTGAGTAATTCCAATTGCACTGGGTCACAAATTTTCTGAAGTTTCTGTTAGTGACTTGAAATTTTGAATTTGAGTAGTTTAAATTTGAATTATTTCAGATGTGCTTCAAACACAATTTTGGCTCTAGTTTGAGTTATAGAATATATTTTTGATTGATTCTTTTTGGTCTTGGTCACTAGGACCATTGCCTATCGAGTAGTGTTGAGTATTTTGGTTTTAGTTTATTTTATATTAGAGTTTTAGACAAAACAGTACTATTTTAGTTCTAGTTTTATTTTAGTCTCTTCTTTATAGTTTTGATTGTTTTAAAATTATTTCTTTTTGTCACTTTTGACAAATTTAGTTTTTTCCTGTTATTTAATAGTAGACAATTTTATTATTATTTTAAAAACTTAATTTCGTTAGTTTTGTATGAAAACTCGTATAGGACATAGTTAGAGTTTTATAAAATCTTTTTATTTGTTTATTTTTGCTACTGAAAGTTTATGAAAAATATTTTCTGTTAGATTAGTTATTTTACATTTTATTTTCTGTTAATTTATTAGCTTAGTATTTTAATTGTTGTTAAGTTTTTACTTAGGACAAAACTATTTTGTGTTATGTCTTAGAGTTTTCTTTAGTAGTTTTGTTTTGTAGTTTTCCTTTGTTTTTATTTGGTGTCCCTTATTGATTTGCATTTTATTTGTTGATTTTATTCTGAGTGTTAGAATTGCTTGGTAGTATGTTTGCTTATATGAATGCTATGTTTTACGATATAGATTTTCTCGGAGTGACGAATAGTTTATTAAAGTTTCCGAGAGCGTTATTATCTTCATCAACTTACCAGGCAAGTTCACTCTGACCATGCTTTTTCATACCTATGTTTTTATTGCATTTAGTGTCATCGTTGCAACAATCCCTCCAATAGTGATATTGAATCCTTGTAGTTGAGTAGTATGCATGAAGTAGGAACCCATTACCCTATTACCAAGCCCGGGACGTTATTTATTTTAATGCTATGCTATAGTAGACGGGATTGGTATGAGTGCTCAGGAGTGGTGTGAGAATGGAGGACTCTACGTCAATGATGACAACTTCATGATGGAATCTGCAAGGACTGCATCTCCATTACCTCAAGACCTCAAGACGAGAGACAAGAATTCAATACACATTACTGGGTGAAGGACGGATTTGACGGGCACCTTGGAGAAACCAGTGGATGGTCGAGATGCATGGAGAAGCGCCATGACATCTTGTGGAAAGCTTCACCCAGACTCAAAGAGACGGAAGAATACTTCATGACCAGAAGCTTACTGTGCAACTGAAAGTCACTATGGACTCTGGCTTGGTTGACGCTAGTGGTGACTCTGGCTGCGACGGTGCTAGCAGATGTAGAACTATGGTAGGATTGGATGAGCACCGGACAGTGGTCAGAGGAACTCTTCGGAAGACCATGTTTTGATCGTCTTGTTCTCAAACAATCTGAAGTGCGAGGACGAAAAGGGAGGGATCGAATATTGAGGGTAAAGTGTACAAACCTCTGTAGAGGGTTAAAACCTAATCGATTAGCCGTGTCCCCGGTTACGCACAATTTGAGCATCTGGACTTGGATCTATCTTGGAACTCTCAACACCATATCGAAAACTTAATTGTGGGCAACTTATGATGATATGGGCTATGAGACATCGGTCGGCGGAACCTTGTCAGGTATAGGTATCTGCTTTGTAGTAGAGATTTCCTGGACTATCCTTTGTTGTACGGAAAATAAAACTAGCTTTTATGCAAAACAAAACACAGACACAGAGCCACAAAGCCATATTGCATATAGTATAGCTTTATCATCTGCTTTCTTTTATTGTGATCTTGCCAGTACATTCAATGTACTGATCGACACGACTACAACGTATCATGTTGAAGATATTTCTTCCGAAGAGTAAGAGTACGGTACAGGGTTATGGTCTACACTCAACTTGCTGATGGCGTTGATGGGACTCCACACCCGTTTGTTTGTTTCTGCTGAGACTTATGAGGTATATATCAGTTTTACGTTATTTATACATGTGATTGCACTTTGATATATACATTGATGTACTGTGTGTGCCAGCATACTGATCCAGGGATGGCACAGATACGCAGAGACTTGACTGTTTGAGGTCGGATCGCTACAGATATTGTATCAGAGCACATGCTGACTGTAGGAGGTGACCCTAGAAACTAGAAAGCCCTTATGACAAATATCTCTAAAAATTTATTTTCAAAAAGATTCTTTACTTCTCATCTTTTCTGATTTTATCAAATAGCCCTTCTTACCTCAAATAGTTAGAATAAACCCTTTCTCAATTGACCACATGGAGCATGAACTGAGACGACCCTGAGAAGGACCAGATACCAGACAAATGATGACCAGTTCATAGTAAAGAGCATTTCACCATGCATTAGAAGAACTGAAGCTACTACAGTTGAAGACTCTGAAGACTTGAAGAATTTGAAGAATCTGAAGAATTATTTGACCTTAGAAGACCAAACCCCTGTTATATACTTATGTTAGATGCGACGATTGTGAGCTGTCATTTGTTTGATATTTTTTCGACAACCACAACATAAAACCCGTTTCTTTAAAACTATTGTTTGTATTGTGTGTATCTCTCTCTATTCTTCTCTTGTGTCTCATCCCAAAACCCTTGGACCCAATAGATAATGAACGAAGACTGAGTGCTATTCACTGGACCGATCACTCAGTTGGAGGCAAAGCTATGGATTCAAAACATGGAGGATCACTTCGGGAAAAGTTTAATTGCAAGGAAGTATGAGGTTCAATATGCTCTTCAGCACTTTACCGAAAGTGCAGCAACCTGGTGGAAAATGCATCAAGCCATACAAGGATACAATGGAGAAAAAACTTGGGAGGAATTCAAGAAGACTCTGTTGAGATCCCGTCTTATCTGGAAGCACGACGATGAAGAAACTTTGTGCCTACAAGATTTGTGAAGAAATAGGACAAACCCAGGAAGAACACACGGATGGATGCCCTCATTGTGAGGAAAATCACCCAGCCAAAGGATGCTCGACTGGGTAGGTTAGTTGTTTCATGTGTTAAGGAACTACGCACTACCCTGCTCAATGTCACATTTACCCCAAGGTATAAGAAATTACCGAGCAGCAGAAAGAAGCCCACAGGGAAAGATTAGAAGAACCTGCGATGAAGGAAGTTGTTGAAGACCCTCGAGAAGGCCTAATCAGATTTTAGTCCAACAATTGCTATTCATGTGGAGAAGAAGGACATTATTCCTACTATTGCACAAAGGAAAGAGAAGAGTATCCTGGAGACTTCCCGACAACTGAAGTGAAGTTTGAGCCTCGGGAAATAGAAGCTCTGATCATTACAGAGAACACTACACCACGACACTCAAATCAACATCAAACAATCTGTTGGCATAGGTCACTTAAGGCGACACATTTAGTGTCGGCAAAGACCTATGGCGACAGAAATGAATTGTCGCCTATAGTCCTACCGGGAAAGGTCTTTACTGACAGATAAATCTATGTTGACAGACAGTTTGATGGTCTTGGTGAGATCTATGGCGACAGACAATTCTATAGCGACAGACTATGCTATGTCGACAGATCATCTAACACCATGCTATGCCGACACATAGTGCAACGTCCATTGTTACACCGATAGTTTGTCTGTTAATGTGCTATGCCGACACATAGTGCAACATCCAATACTTCTACAGACACTTTTGCTGCCAGGGCTCTACATTTCAGCACAAACTGCATTTGCACCATATTTTCAATAAAATTACATTCGTAGTATTAAACTCATCACAAGACACCATTCTATTCATCACAAGACACCATTCACTAGTACATTTATTCAACATATATTGAACATTTGTTATCTTCACTCAAGTTTGCTACAACCATGAAGGTAATACATTAAGTCGACATACAAGATGTGTCCAGCTGCAAAATATAAAGGCTAAGCTCCTAAGAGACCAATTGTCTGATCACTTGATTACTACAAAATACCCCCTCTGTATCGAAATACTTGTAGTTGGGGGAAACTAGTTCAAGTTCCCCCAACTACAAGTATTTTGGTACAAAGGGAGTATTATGAAAGAGACCAATCCTTCAATCACCAAGCCGGCATCAACTTCCATATGAACAAAATGTGTCTACCATGTTATGAACAAAAGCGATCACCGGAAGACCTTAGATCAACTTGTGGACTTGCTACTTTCTGCCATGTCCCTGCAAAAAAGAAGTTCTATGTTTGATCAATCATAGAAATGATAAATTGTTCAAACATGAGAGTTGCCAATGATCCCAAAGATCTAAACAAATCTCTAAAAAATAGAAGATATTGCAAATAGTTTGGTTACATAAGATGTCCTTATCAGAAAATAAACCAAAGCCATGCTACCTCCTACCATATCACATGGCTTACTATAAAAATTATGCCCCAATTCTTAAGCAATCAGATTTGTTCTAAGGCATCAGTAATAAGGTTCTTACTGTAACTTTAGAGATCTGAAGAAGACCAGAGAAAATAGGGAAGTACAAGGCAAGAGAAGGGATGGCTGAGGACAAATACAATGATGAGAAAAGAGTACAACAATGGGGTAAATAAAAAGCGACAAAATACATTGACAAACAGGTCTAACTGTGAACAGGGTGTGTTTAAGTACATTTGATACTGAATTTTCTCTGTGAATTGGATGACAAATTTCGCTCTTATTATTGCACACACTGTGATGCTGAAGCCATTCTTTACAACATGAATATAATAGAAATTACATTAATGTAGTGCCAATATTACATATAGAAGACTGTAGTGAAAATATAATTAAAATGTGAGTGCAAGATCATCTCACCTATGTTTCGCGAGGGGCACCACGCATTCGTCTCAGAACTCTTGGTCGTTAGAGGACGAGATCAGACCGACTATCGATTGCGCGAGGTCAGGAACGTATTCAAGAATCTGGAATTAACATAAACAACACATTACTACAATGCTTATTGTCAGTCCAGGTAGCAAAAGGAAGAATGGTTGGCCAGATAATGCACGTATTTTGTAAGGCCATGCCTAGCTGACAGTCCTAAGGTGAAACAAACCATGTAACATCAATATATAATGCTTACTAAGATTCCTTGCTTCTGTTAAAAAATGTAACCATAATATCAGTTTGTTCCTCAAAGAATACAAGGTTGGTTTGCACTGTTATTTGCACATATTAAGACAGTTTGCACCCTAGTACTGGTAGTATAGCATCAGCTCTCATCCAACTAACAATAATATGTCTTCAATTAAAAAATATGACATGCTGAAAGTAAACAAGAAATGAAAGTCTTCACAAATGTGTTGCTCCCCTATTAGCAAAAAACATGCAGCACATACCTGTAGATTCCTCCAGTTGATAGACCAAGAAAAGACGATGAATCAGACAAACAGAGCTAGATGGTGCAATATCTCATGTTGCTGCTCCAATCTACAGGGCCGAATTGATTAAGGGCTCTTCAATCACCACCACCACGGTTAGCATTCCCTTGCTTGCGACCCACAATCACAGTCGGTCAGTCACTGCAAGTTTTAAAGCAGTAAGAACACACACACACTCACCCACATCTGTTTCTGGAGAACATATGTGCCAGCTACATGTAAACTAGCTTGAGTTGTTCTTTCAGTATACGAAATTATTTGCAGCACAAATAATCTCTGTTTATTACACTATTTTCTCAAGAAAACATCGTCTGGCTTTCATAGTGGTCATATTGAGATAACTGAAACTGAGTGATAGAAGTAAATGAAGCATGCTCACACACACACAAAGCTACTTTCATTGGGCACTTAGATGATTGATTAGGAGAAAGAAAAGTAAAGAAGATCAAACAAGTCAAAACTTGTACAACGGAAAACACGGAGAATTTGCTACTACCTTGATTAAGAACCTAAATAGTGCAATAGTGATAGAAGTAAATGAAGCATGATCACACACACACACAAAGCTACTTTCATTGGGAACTTAGATGATTGATTAGGATAAAGAAAAGTAAAGACGATCAAATAAGTCAAAATTTGTACAGCGGAAAACACGGAGAATTTGCTACTACCTTGATTAAGAACCTAAATAGTGCAGTAGTGATCAACATGCAAAGAAAAAATGCTTCATGGGCCGCTGCCAAGATCACACCTTCTTCTTCCACACCGTCCGTTAGCTCAGCACCCACAGCCAATATGTAGCCTTTTCCGTGTTTGTCTTTCTTTACCTTGGTTTGTTCAGTGGCTGAAAGTAACGAATGTAAGAAATGGAACTGTAACATCCCAATTTTCAATTTGGATGTTAATCACTAGGTCATCATATGCATCCATGTTTCTTGCATTTTTGAATTGGTTTTATTTGGACATTTTGATCCTAGAAACCCTAAGCAACTCAAGGACCATTTGAGAGAATTGGAGGTTCTCATAAATTCCATTTTTGAATTTTCAAAACTGGTAAATAGGATCAAGGTGATTTTTATTTGAAATTATTTTTCCAACTATTTAAAAATAAATAAAATAATGAAAGAAGATAATATGACTTCTTCAAAAGAGAGCAAATAATGGAAATTTAATTTTAAATAAAAATATATTTTATTTGAATTTCATTTGAGATTTTATTCAGTTAAATTAGAAAAAAATTGCATTTTATCCCAGAAAAATATTCATGTTCTCCTAAATATTAGGAGAGGACCGTGTAATTATTTTTGGAATTTTAGGATTTTTATTTATTTTATTTATTTGGATTTTCTTTTCTCGGCGAAATTATTAAAAAATCCTCGGACCGAATGGGCCGAAGCCCAGCCGGCCCAGCCCCGTCGACCGCCTCGCCCACCCCGAGTCTGGCTACCGCCCGGCCGCTGCCGCCATGACCGAGGACTCCCCTCGGCTTGCCCCCTCCGCCAAACTGTCGCACTGCTGCCCCTCCTTAAAACCGCCGCCCCGCCACCCCGTCCTCCTCACCAAGCCACTACCGCAGCCCCGCATCTCGCTGACGCCACGCCGCCGCCGCTTTGCGCCGCCGCCGTCGCTGCTCGCTACCGCACGCCGCCCGCACCTTGCCCCGCAGCCGCATGATGCCCGCGCCGCCTCCCGCCGACGTCGGAGCCGCGTCGCGCCGACGCCCGCCGCCCCGCTTGCCGGAGTTCGCCGCCACCGCCGCTGTTCCCAATCCGCCGTTGGTATTCGACGAAAACCGCCGAACTGGTAAAAAACCGATCCGATTCTTTATTTTTTCAGTTTATCTTTTAGATCAATTTATTTTTATTCGGTTAGATTAAATAGCGAACGTTCACTTTATTCATTTTATTAGCGAACGAATTTATTCGTTAGCTTCTGTCAGCGGACGTTCGTCCGATAGATTTTTCTTTTTTTGTTTATTTTCGGCCAGGGACCTATCCGCGAATAGTTTCTTTATAGATTAGTAACTGATCTTCAAACCCTCACTACTTTTTGCTCGTTTATCCAAATCCAGTGAAACCAACGCCAAAATCTTCATCTTGTTCCCATCTATCCAGGTAATCAACTTGAACATGAATTTGGAAATTTAAAATTTGGTTTCAAGCAGATTTGATTTCGAACTTCTTTTGATCGTAGTTTGAGTTTCGTAACTCCTATTTGATTGATTCATTTTGCAAAATGAAGCTCTTCACTTGAACTTTCAGTTCAGATCTTTTTTTGTTTTACCTTTGCATCTTATGCTTGAGTGCTTATGTATGCTATTGTTTGTTCGTGATAGAGTTTCCAGAGTGCGAGGCTTGCTACTATGAATCACTAGGGTTTTTCAAACGTCAGCAAGGCAAGTAACACTTTGATCATATCCCTTTATTACCCAGTTTTATGCATTACTTTCAACCCTCAACCATTGCATGAGTAGGATTTGATAACATGTGGGTATTGGGAAGTAGTTGATGAGGTAGGAACCTATTATCTTATATTCAAACCCTGGGTGTTACTACATTATGCTTATACTGCTATGCTATGCTAATAGACGTGGATTTGTTTGAGAGATTCATGAAAGATGTGAGAGTTATTATTAATTAAGGGAACTTAAGGTGGCTACTTTAATACACATTTGGGTGGATTGGTTGTGGGAACCTGGGGATATACCATTGTTGTCCGAGGAGATCCCGGGGAACCCGTGTGATCATCCTATGGTTTGCCACTCCGGCTCAAAGGGATCATAATGCTATTCATGCTAGAAACTTCCATGTGCAGCCACAAGCCATTATGGGCTCTGACATAGTTGAGTAAGTTGTGGGAATCCTTTCCATGATGGGCTAGCAGATGTATGGGATTGTAGGTGTACCGGCCTATCTATCGGTTAAGGGGACCTCTTCAGAAAGATCGTGTCTCGGTCATCTGCTTCTCAGACATCATGTAGTGCGAGAAATACAACGGAGGAGATTGAGTCTTGTGGGGAAAAGTGCACAAACCTCTACAGAGTGTACAATCTAATCATGGTTAGCCGTGTCCCCGGTTATGGACATCTTGAGTATCTGGTACTTGAATTACTATGTTGATCTCATCACTTTACTTAATGAATTTGTTGGGGTATTAATGTTAATTTGGGATTGAGTTAGGGGTACCTTATCAATATTTTCAACAAATTTTGTAGTTAAATAAAATATATTCCTTTGTTGTAGGGAAAAACTAGCTTTATGCAAATGATAATCGTAGAGCCTCCACCAGCCAAATATGAATGTAGTGATAGATGTTATTTTTTCTTTGCTCTTTGGTGTTATCTTGCTAGCATATTCCATGTGTTGACCTACATGGCTACAACGTATTAAGTTGCCGAAGTTTTAGACGAAGATTAAGGTGCGCTAGGTCATTGTCATGCACTTAGTATTGCCGTGGAGTTGGATGAACTCATTTATCTTCGATGCTTCCGCAGTTATCTTATTTTAGATGGCCTTCAGCCATATTATTGTAATAAGTACTATTTATGAGACACTCGATGTAATAAGTGTGTGACTGAACTCTGTTATAATTCCTCGAGTACTGTGTGTGTCAGCAATACCGATCCAGGGATGACACTTAAGCATAGAGACTTGACCATCTGAGGTCGGGTCGCTACAAGATGGTATTAGAGCACACGCTGACTGTAGGACGCAACCACAAGGATAAGCCATAGGATACTCTTCTCTACTCATTTCTAACTCTTCTCCATTTGTACTCTATAGATGGCAGACCCAAGGAACAAGTTCAGTCAACCGGATGACGACACCCCTTTTGGACGACACTTGAAGGAAGTCACTGAAGGAAATATGCCCTAGAGGCAATAATAAAGTTATTATTTATTTCCTTATATCATGATAAATGTTTATTATTCATGCTAGAATTGTATTATCCGGAAACATAATACTTGTGTGAATACATAGACAAACTAAACGTCACTAGTGTGCCTCTACTTGACTAGCTCGTTAATCAAAGATGGTTATGTTTCCTAACCATAGACATGTGTTGTCATTTGATTAACGGAATCACATCATTAGGAGAATGATGTGATTGACATGACCCATTCCATTAGCTTAGCACCCGATCGTTTAGTATGTTGCTATTGCTTTCTTCATGACTTATACATGTTCCAATGACTATGAGATTATGCAACTCCCGTTTGCCGGAGGAACACTTTGTGTGCTACCAAACGTCACAACATAACTGGGTGATTATAAAGGAGCTCTACAGGTGTCTCCAAAGGTACATGTTGGGTTGGCGTATTTCGAGATTAGGATTTGTCACTCCGATTGTCAGAGAGGTATCTCTGGGCCCTCTCAGTAATGCACCTCACATAAGCCTTGCAAGCATTGCAACTAATGAGTTAGTTGCGAGATGATGTATTACGAAACGAGTAAAGAGACTTGCCGGTAACGAGATTGAACTAGGTATTGAGATACCGACGATCGAATCTCGGGCAAGTAACATACCGATGACAAAGGGAACAACGTATGTTGTTATGCGGTCTGACCGATAAAGATCTTCGTAGAATATGTAGGAGCCAATATGAGCATCCAGGTTCAGCTATTGGTTATTGACCGGAGACAAGTCTCGGTCATGTCTACATTGTTCTCGAACCCGTAGGGTCCGCACGCTTAACGTTACGATGACAGTTTCATTATGAGTTTATATATTTTGATGTACCGAAGTATGTTCGGAGTCCCGGATGTGATCACGGACATGACGAGGAGTCTCGAAATGGTTGAGACATAAACATTGATATATTGGAAGCCTATGTTTGGACATCGGAAGTGTTCCGGGTGAAATCGGCATTTTACCGGAGTACCGGGAGGTTACCGGAACCCCCCGGTAACCTAATGGGCCTTAATGGGCCTAGTGGAGGAAGAGGAGAGGAGGCCTAGGGGATGCCGCGCGCCCCTTCCCCCCCAAGTCCGAATTGGACAAGGAAGGGGGGCGGTGCCCCCCTTTCCTTTCTTCCCTCTCCTCCTCCCCCCCAAGTCCTAATCCAACTAGGGAAAGGGGGGGAGTCCTACTCCCGGTAGGAGTAGGACTCCTCCTACGTGCCTCCTGCTACGTCCGGCCGCACCCCCCTTGCTCCTTTATATACGGGGGCAGGGGGCACCTCTAGACACACAAGTTGATCTACAAGATCGTTCTCTTAGCCGTGTGCGGTGCCCCCCTCCACCATAGTCCTCGATAATATTGTAGTGGTGCTTAGGCGAAGCCCTGCGACAGTAGAACATCAAGATTGTCACCACGCCGTCGTGCTGACGGAACTCTTCCCCGACACTTTGCTGGATCGGAGTTCGGGGATCGTCATCGAGCTGAACGTGTGCTAGAACTCGGAGGTGGCGTAGTTTCGGTGCTTGATCGGTCGGGCTGTGAAGACGTACGACTACATCAACCGCGTTGTCATAACGCTTCCGCTGTCGGTCTATGAGGGTACGTAGACAACACCCCCCCTCTCGTTGCTATACATCACCATAATCTTGTGTGTGCGTAGGAAAATTCTTGAAATTACTACGTTCCCCAACAGTCACTAGGTACTTGAGCATCGGCATACCAAGCTTCACCGGAACCTACACCACCACTTTACCAGAAGAGGAGCGCTGGACGATTCGAGTTCATGTTCGAGGAAGGACATTCGCGCCAGTTACCGAGCCCATCGAGTTTTCCTTTCATGCACCAACCTAGAGTTTAGGAAAGAGCATGTCTTCCCACATCTCCATTGGACGCATCAACGAGGTGTACAACAAGGATCTTAAGGACACCATCTACCAGATATGTGGATGCCGAGATGAGCAATGGGAGATGATTTGCACCAGGAAGGATAAGTCCATTGCATCCTATATACAGGAGTTAAATCAGCACATTCATCGTCAGGAGAACCAGATGTGCGCCAATATGATAGACATGAAGAAGGTGATGACCAGGAACATGGAGCTAGAAGAGGAACTCAAGTCTACACGTGATGGATATAAAGAAGAAATTGTTGTACTACTGGAGAAGAATGAAGACCTGAAGAACAAGCTAGGAATATTCATGGGGGATCCTGATCCTAGAGAGGACACCCGTTCTGACGACTACATCATACTAGACAACACAGACTCCGACCCCGACAACAAAGATGAAGACAACGCTGATGATTATGACGACGACGCTGGAGCTGACATTATGGAGTCTTCCACCGATCAAAATTTCTAGTCGACCACCATATTACCATTAGAATTCTCCCATGTATATAGTAATAGTCCATGAGATTTTGTAATGGTAGCTTAGATCGATTGTATGTTCTTGTCTGAATGGAATGGTGTGAAATGAATGTGTTTGTCTCATGTGCATATGGGTAGTGATCTCTCTTTAGACCTCACTCTATTCTGTTCTCAGCCCTCTAAACCTATCAGATGCCTCCAAGACATGACCCCAAATTTGTATTCCCACTGGAGCTCACTTAGTTGATCCAACTGCAGAATGCCTTGATGCAGTTGCTAGTCCAGAACCAAGAAAACAACAACAACAACCACCCACCGCCACCACCTCCAGTGGACAACTTAGCCCGTTTTCTAAGGTTGAATCCGCCGGTGTTCTCTAGTAGCAGCGAGCCAATTGTTGCTGATGACTGGCTCCGCAAGATTGGAAGGGAGCTGACCACCGTAGGTTGCACAGATGCTGAGAAGGTGCATTTCGCCGCACATCGACTGGATGGACCCGCAACATCATGGTGGGAGAACTACACTGCCACTTTCCCCGTAGCCAATGTCACTTGGGATCAATTTCAGCAAGCATTCCGCACTGCACATGTTTCAGCTGGAGCCATGAGTACCAGGGGAACCGTACTGTGGCGCGGTACGTGGATGAGTTTAGTAAGTTAGCACACTATGCCCTAGATGATGTGACCACAGATGCCGCAAAGCAGGAGAAGATTATGGAGGGGATGAATGATGAGATGAGTATGCAGTTGATAGTGGCAACATTCACTAACTACGAGGAGTTGGTATAGGGGGCCCTTATGATTGAAGGCAAGCAGCAGCAGATAGAGAGCCGTAAAAGGAAGTATGGACATGGGAAGTACAACTCTGGAGCTTAGTAGAAGCCTTGTTTTACCCCGAACACGGGAGGACACACCCATCATAACCATGGAGGCCATTCTCATAATGGAGGAAGCTCACATAATCATAGTGGCCCTAAGAATGGGAATGAGAATGGAGGAAGCAGCAGTCAGAGCCGTTCCAGCCTAGCAACCCCCGCCAAGAAGGATCTGAGTCACATTGCCTGTTTCAAGTGCGGGAAGACTGGACACTACGCCAATGAATGCCCTGAGATAAAGAATGGCAATGGGAATGGAAGCTCGGGAAAGAAGCCCAACCCTTTCACCCGAGGGCAGGTGAACTACGTCAACGTGGAGGAAGTTGAAGAGCAGCCCAATGCAGTCATTGATAAGTTTTTGATTAAGTCATTTACTGCTATTGTCCTTTTTGACACTGGTGCATCGCATTCGTACATATCAAGGGGATTTGTGGATAAGTTTAAGTTGCCCACTATAGCCCTTAAGACACCTATGTTAGTAAGCTCACCTCGAGCGGAGTATATGGCTAGCAAAGGATGTTTTCAGTTGCCATTAACCATAGGTAAGCATGTTTTCCCCTTAGACCTAATAATTTTGGAGTCACACAGATTGGATGTGATACTAGGCATGGATTGTCTATCGATGTATGGGGGAAATATCGATTGTGCTAGTAAGTCAATTCTCCTCACTACCCCAGAGGGTAAACGGATCAAGTATATGACTAGGCATGCGCCAAGGAGGACTCAAGTGAATTCACTCTCGGGAGTTGTTCAGGAGGAAGTGCCAGTTGTGAAGGATTACCCTGATGTATTTCCAAAGGAATTACCAGGCATGCCACCAGATCGAGATATAGAATTTTTGATAGAGCTATTACCAGGCAGCGGACCGATATCGAAGAGACCATAACGGATGCCCGCAAATGATGTGGAGGAAATTAAGAAGCAAATTAAGGAGTTATTGGAGAAAGGTTATATCCTACCAAGTTCATCACCGTGGGGAGCCCCAGTGCTCTTAGTTGAGAAGAAGGATGGATCTTTGGAAATGGTTGTTGATTATCATGCATTGAATGAACTGATGATCAAGAACAAGTACCCACTACCGATGATCAACGATTTGTTTGACCAGCTGTAGGGAGCTAAAGTATTCTCCAAGATCGATCTTCGATCAGGATAGCACCAGCTAAAGATCCGAGAATAGGATATACCTAAGACAACTTTTACCACAAAGTACAGGCTATATGAGTACACGGTCATGTCTTTTGGATTGACTAACGCCCCTGCCTATTTTATGAGTATGATGAATAAGGTGTTCATGGAGTTCTTGGATAAGTTTGTTGTGGTGTTTGAAGGAAATATGCCCTAGATGCAATAATAAAGTTTTTATTTATATTTCCTTATATCATGATAAATTTTTATTATTCATGCTAGAATTGTATTAACCAGAAACTTAGTACATGTGTGAATACATAGGCAAACAGAGTGTCACTAGTTTTCCTCTACTTGACTAGCTCGTTGAATCAATGATGGTTATGTTTCCTAAGCATAGACATGGGTTGTCATTTGATTAACGGGATCACATCATTAGAGAATGATGTGATTGACTTGACCCATCCGTTAGCTTAGCACAATGCTCGTTCAGTTTGTTGCTATTGCTTTCTCCACAACTTATACATGTTCCTATGACTATGAGATCATGCAACTCTCGAATACTGGAGGAACACATTGTGTGGTACCAAATGTCACAATGTAACTGGGTGATTATAAAGGTGCTCTACAGGTGTCTCCAATGGTGTTTGTTGAGTTGGCATAAACCGAGATTAGGATTTGTCACTCCGATTCTCAGAGAGGTATCTCTGGGCCCTCTCGGTAATGCACATCACTGTAAGCCTTGCAAGCAATGTGACTAATGAGTTAGTTATGGGGTGATGCATTACGGAACGAGTAAAGAGACTTGCCGGTAACGATATTGAACTAGGTATTGAGATACCGATGATCAAATCTCGGGCAAATAACATATCAATGACAAAGGGAACAACGTATATCGTTATGATGCTTGACCGGTAAAGATCTTTGTAGAATATGTAGGAGCCAATATGAACATCCATGTTCCGCTATTGGTTATTGACCAGAGATGTGTCTCGGTCATGTCTACATAGTTCTCGAACCCGTAGGGTCCGCACGCTTAACGTTAGATGGCGATCGGTATTATAAGTTTATGTGTTTTGATGTACCAAAGGTAGTTAGGAGTCCCGGATATGATCACGGACATGACGAGGAGTCTCGAAATGGTCGAGACATAAACATTGATATATTGGATGGATATATTCGGACACCGGAAGTGTTCCGAGTGATTTCAGAGAAAACCGGAGTGCCGGAGGGTTACAGGAACCCACCGGGGAAAGTTGGGCCTTCATGGGCCATAGGGAAGAGGGGAGGCAACCCACAAGGGGCAGCCACACCCCCTCCCTATAGGGAGTCTGAATTGGACTAGGGAGGGGGGCACACCCCCCGTTCCTTCTCCTCTTCCTCTTCCTTCCTTCTTTCCCCTTCTCGTCCTAGTAGGACTAGGAAAGGAGGAATCCTACTCCTACTAGCAGGAGGATTCCTCCTTCCTTGGCGTGCCACTAGGGCCTGCTACCTCTTGAGCACTGTGTTGGTTTTCCATTGAAGATGAAAGGGTGATGCAGAAAGTAGCGTAAGTATTTCCCTCAGTTTTTGAGAGTACCAATCCAGTAGGAGATCACGCTCGAGTCCCACGCACCTACACAAACAAATAAGAACCTCGCAACCAACGCGATAAAGGGGTTGTCAATCCCTTCATGATCACTTACGAGAGTGAGATCTGATAGATATGATAAGATAATATTTTTGGTATTTTTATGATAAAGAGAAATAAATATGCAAAGTAAAATAAACGGCAATAGAAATAGCTAAGTGTTGGAAGATTAATATGATGGAAGATAGACCCGTGGGCCATAGGTTTCACTAGGGGCTTCTCTCAAGAACATAAATATTATGGTGGGTAAACGAATTATTGTCGAGCAATTGATAGAATTGATCATAGTTATGAGAATATCTAGGTATGATCATGTATATAGGCATCACGTCTGTGACAAGTAGACCGAAATGATTCTGCATCTACTACTATTACTCCACACATCGACCGCTATCCAGCATGCATCTAGAGTATTAAGGTCATAAGAACAGAGTAATGCTTTAAGTAAGATGACATGATGTAGAGGGATAAACTCATGCAATATGATATAAATCCCATCTTTTTATCCTCGATGGCAACAATACAATGTGTGTCGTTTCCCCTACTGTCACTGGGATCGAGCACCGCAAGATTGAACCCAAAGCTAAGCACTTCTCCCATTGCAAGAAAGACCAATCTAGTAGGCCAAACCAAACTGATAATTCGAAGGGACTTGCAAAGATAAACCAATCATACATAAAAGAATTCAGAGAAGAATCAAATATTGTTCATAGATAATCTGGATCATAAACCCACAATTCATCGGATCTCGACAAACACACAGCAAAAGAAGATTACATCGAATAGATCTCCAAGAGAATCAAGGAGAACTTTGTATTGAGATCCAAAGAGAGAGAAGAAGCCATCTAGCAAAAAACTATGGACCCGAAGGTCTGAAGTAAACTACTCACACATCACCGGAGAGGCCATGGAGTTGATGTAGAGGCCCTCCATGATCAATGCCCCCTCCGGCGAAGCTCCGGAAAAGGCCCCAAGATGGGATCTCTCAGGTACAGAAGGTTGCGACTGTGGAATTAGGTTTTCGTGGTGCTCCTGATTGTTTGGGGGTACGTGGATATGTATAGGAGGAAGAAGTACGTCGGTGGAGCAATGAGGGGCCCACGAGGGTGGAGTGCGCGCCTAGGGGGGTAGGCACGCCCCCTGCCTCATGGCCTCCTCGATTGTTTCTTGACGCCCACTCCAAGTCTCCTGGATCATGTTCATTGAGAAAATCACGTTCTCGAATCTTTCATTCTGTTTGGACTCCGTTTGATATTCCTTTTCGGCGGAACTCTAAAATAGGCAAAAAAACAGCAATTTGGGCTTGGCCTCCGGTTAGTAGGTCAGTCCCAAAAATGGTATAAAAGTGTAAAATAAAGCCCATTAACATCCAAAATAGATAATATAATAGCATGGAGCAATCAAAAATTATAGATACGTTGGAGACGTATCAACCATCCCCAAGCTTAATTCCTGCTCGTCCTCGAGTAGGTAAATGATAAAAAAAGAATTTTTGATGTGGAATGCTTTCTAACATATTTCTCAATGTAATTTTTTCTTTATTGTGGCATGAATATTCAGAGCCGAAAGATTCAAGATAAAACTTTAATATTGACATAAAACTAATAATACTTCAAGCATACTAACTAAGCAATCATGTCTTCTCAAAATAACATGGCCAAAGAAAGTTATCCCTACAAAATCATATAGTCTGGCTATGCTCCATCTTCACCACACAAAATATTTAAATCATGCACAACCCCGATGACAAGACAAGCAATTGTTTCATACTTTTGATGTTCTCAAACTTTTTCAATCTTCACGCAATACATGAGCATGAGCCATGGATATAGCACTATATGTGGAATATGTCGGATGCAGGGTTTCGGCAAACCTTTAAGGTTCAAACACTGGGGTGCGCGTGAAGTCTTTTCATCCCACTGATCTACGCCCTAGCTCACTAAGATCTCGCGGACGAACTCGATGCCCAAGTCCAGGAGGGGCGCGCGACGCCCAGGTTCGGGAGACCTGGTTGGGTGGCGTGCGCTTGGGTGTGGTCCGAGCGCAGCCCCCGTGCCCAGCCCCCTCGCGCGGCTCTCCCGAGGGAAGGCGTTGCCGTGAGGCCGGATGCTGAGCTCTGGGCTCCGTGAGGTTGGTACAACCGTGGGGCCGCCCTCAGTTGTTTATCACCAACGCAAAGCATAGTGCTTCCGCTTGTGCACGGGCATAGCCGCTCCTCGGCAGTGTCAATGGCCAGCGCGGAGCATGGTGCTTCCACTTGTGCGTGGGATGGGGGCCCCCTTCGGGAGGAGCCCCCGGGGCGTGTACAGCCCCGCCCTGACACGTGGCTTGCACGACAGGGCTGCGAGGTGTGTCTGGGCACTCGTGAGCCAGCGCGGGACTCGCGAGGCCCTACCTCAAGGCGGGTTGCACCTGGTCTTGAGTCTTGGTGGCTGTGTGTTCTTGCAAGGAGGTTAGGTGCAAGCACTCTACGTCCTCAAGTCCCGGCCCTCGAGCGAGCTCAGCCGCCGCTGGTATGCCAGGTCGCGATGCCATGGTCAAGGCCAGGGGGTGAGGGCTGGAGAGCCAGTAATAGCTCCTGAGTCGCGATGCTCAGGAGCCCCCCTTTTAACGCGCAAGAGAATTGCACGGGGTGAATGTACCCACAGTGGGTGACAATCGAGCAGGCAATAATCGTAGGCAGGTTAAGCAGGGAAGGCAAATCAGCTTGGGTAAATGCAGGAAGATACATGCCACTGGGTCCGGCCCAAGCGACTTGGGGATGATGCAGCCCGAGGGGCGCCCCCAGCAAGGCAAGCTAAATACATGAGCAAAAGGGATACAAGCCGCATGGACGGACCCACACGGCCTGGGAATAATGCAACCCAAGGGGCGCTCCCAGCTTAAACGAGCTTGGAAGATATCACCTGGTTCTGTAGACGAAGCAGAGTTGGCGTAGCTGAAGGCGTGCGTCGAAGAAATGACTCCTCATGAGCCACCAGATCCCTAAGCCTCAGGAGGCTCTGGGGGCTCAAGAGGCTCCCTAAAGACCGTCTCCGTTTCCTCCAGGACGGCGCGGTATCGGACCTCTCGAGCCGCTAGGTCACGCTGCATGTTGCGCTGATAGGCCGACGCCACGCTCGGCAAGCCGAGGGGCATGCGAACATAGCTTTGTGGTGGGCCCTTACAATGGCCCACACGCGAAGGCCAGAAGCGCTCCTGAGACGCAGCCCTGTTGAGCCCTGGGACGTCGATGCAGACGCGCAGCTTAGCACCCTCGCCTGGGTGGTGAGCTGCGCCCTGTGAGCAGCTGTCGCCGTGCATGGCTCTTGTGTCTTGCAGTTCCTGTGTGATCTTGGCGATGAACTCCTGAGTGGTGGGCACCCCTTGCCCTATGTTCTCCTAAGGAAAACGTGCCGTGTAGCACGCCTCCAAGTGGTGCCCGAGCGCCTCCCTCATGAGGTTGGCAAGGCCTGAGGCCCTCTAGAAGAGAGCCCCCGAGCCCTGCCCGAGGAGGGCGCTGGGCGTGCCTTCCTACGCGATGGAGGGTGGCGCCCCTGGGACGGACGCTGATTCTGATGAGGCTCCTACCTCGACGCCATCCTCCTGAGGTCCTGCGCGGCGCAGCTTCTTCTTCTTGGGGATGGCCTCCGGAGGGCCCTCACTTTTGCTGTTTGGATCGTTTATTGCTGCAGCATGGAAGGCACGCTCGAGGGAGCACACCGCATCCCTTTCCTCACATGGGACCGTGATGACCCCACCGCTTCCAGGCATCTTGAGGACATTATAGTCATGGTGGGTGACCGCAATGAACTTGACCAGGGTCGGATACCCAAGGATGGCGTTGTACGGCAGGCGGATGTGGGCGACGTCGAAGTTGATAAGCTCGGTGCGGTAGTTATCGCGCGTGCCGAAGGTGACAGGCAGGCGGACCTGCCCTATCGGTGTGGTGGAGCCATCTCCTAAGAAAGGTTTGGTAGGCTGGAGCTGCTCATATGGCACTTGTAGGTTGTCGAATGTGTCGACGGACAGGATGTTGAGCCCTGCACTATCGTCGATGAGGGTCTTGGTAACCTGCACATTGCTGATGACTGGGGAACACAACATCGGGAGGACGCCGATGGTAGCCGCGCACTTGAGCTGATCTGCCGAGTCGAAAGTGATGGCGCACTGGGACCACTTGAGCGGGCGCGCGGCCTCAAGCTTGGGGAGCGCTGCGTTCACCTCGCGAGAGAACCATTTGAAGATGCGCTGAGAGGCTGGGGCCTGGGCGCCGCCCAAGATGCAGGCGATTGCACGCGGGCCACGGTCGTCCCATCGTCTGCCTCCACGTCCTCCTCCACGACCGCAGCCCCGGTCACTGCACTCGGGGCGTCGATCATAGCGTCCTTCTCGTATGGCTCTGAGCTCTTGGCAGTCGCTGGTGTTGTGGGTCTTCAGGTTGTGGAAGGCGTAGAATGGTTGGCTTTTCTTGGATGACTCGGGCTGATCTCTGCCCCGTTTGGTGTCGGGCTCCGCTCCTAGCACCACTGCTTCCTTGCGCTTCACGTCCTTGGCCTTGGCTTTCTTCTCTTCTGTGCCCGCGGCTGGCAGCTCAAGGAGAGAGAGGCGCCCCTCCTTAGCTCTTGCGCACTTGGTCGCCAGGTTGAACAGCTCCTGAGATGTGCAGAGCTCCTCGTGGATAGCAAGCTTTTCCTTCATCTTGACGTCACGGACGTCGTCGGAGAACGCGGAGATGATGGCCTCATCCGTGACCTTAGGGATCTTGAGGCGGGTGTTGTTGAAGCGCTGAATGTACTTATGGAGGGTCTCCCCTGGCTGTTGCTTGATGCGGCGCAGGTCGCCTGCGGCCGGCGGGCAGTCGTGAGTGCCCTGGAAGTTGGCAACGAAGCGGTCGCGCATCTCGTCCCAGGAGGAGATCGAGCCGTGCTGTAGGTTCAGGAGCCAGGAGCGGGCCCGTCCTTGAGAGCCATGGGAAACCAGTTTTCCATGACTTTCTCGTCACGGTTGGATGCTTCGATGCTTAGCTCGTAGAGCTGCAAGAACTCCGCAGGGTCGGCGGTGCCGTCGTAGCAAGGAGGTAGATCCGGCTTGAAGTTGCCTGGCTAGGCGACGCTGTGCAGCTCGGGGGTGAAGGCGTGGCAGCCGGCCGTAGTTATTGGGGCCCGCTTCAGAGGTGGAGCTTGGTCTTGACGAGGTCTGAGCGGCGCTGCGACGGGCGGCGCAAGGTCTTGACGAGGCAGCGCGGGAAGCGCGGGTGCAGCTCCTCACAGCCGAGGGATTTCTTGGCAGCTTCTCACTTCGCGCGCGAGCATCGGGCGTGGCGGATCACACCATGGGGCCGCGCGCCTTGGTGCCAAGGCGCCGTCTTTGGGCTGGGGTGGTGGAGGCGCGCCCCAGGCCTCGTCGCCCATGGCCGGCTGAGGGTGAGGCAGAGAGACGGATAGCGCCGGGGAGCCCCCTGCGGCTCGGACGAGCTCGACGACAAGGTCGAGCCACTCCTCGTAGAGGTCGTCGACTGGGCGGTAGCGCAGGAGTTTGTTTGCGGCGAGGAGTGCGGCCCGCGCCTCCATGGGAGTGTGGCGTGCATGGGACGAAGAACCGGCCGAGGTCAGCGATGGAGTGGTGGTGCGGTCATCCTGCCGTACTGAAGGATGCAGCGAAGACGCTTGCTGCTCGTTCCCCACCGGGCCGGTGGCAGCGTTGGTGGCGGGAGACGGAGAACAACGAGGTGTCCCGCTGATGGGGGCCGTCTGAGCAACATGGGTGGTGAGGGCAGCCTGATGCTTAGCTCGAGCACGGCGAGCGTCCGCCATGGAGACGATGGAGCGACGGAGCGACGAACTGATGGAAGGGAAGCTACCGCGCACCCCTACCCGGCGCGCCAAATGTCGGATGTGGGGTTTCGGCAAACCTTTAAGGTTCGAACACTGGGATGCGTGCGAACTCTTTTCCTCCCACCGATCTACGCCCTAGCTCACTAAGATCTCGCGGACGAACTCGAGGAACTCGCAACACAGAAAGACACAAGATTTATGCTAGTTCGGGCCACCGTTGTGGTGTAATACCCTACTCTAGTGTGGTGGTGGTGGATTGCCTCTTGGGCTGATGATGAACAATACAAGGGGAAGAACAGCCTCCTGAGGGTGAGGTGTTCTCGTGCTTGGCTAACTTGTGTGTGTGGGGATGATCTCCAGGATCCCTCTGCCTATGGTGGTGGCTAGTCCTATTTATAGAGGCCCTGGTCCTCTTCCCAAATATTGAGCGGGAAGGGAGCCAACAACGGCGGGCAATTTTGAAGGGGGACAGCTAGTACAAGCTATCCCGACAAAGGTGGTCTCCGCCTGCGAAAGGCTCTGGTGGTGACGCCGTCTTGGGCTCCACAATGACCTCCATATTGCCGTCCTTCTGGTCTTGGTCTTGTTGCACCGATATGGCAACCTTTGCCTGATGCCTCGGTACTCCTTGCCTGCGCTGGCCTCCTTAGCACCAAAGAGGAAACAAGGACGTTGCGCGCGCTGGCGCCCGCCTGGTGTCGATCGTCATGGCTCACGTCACGAGAGCCTTGTGAGGTTTGCCTCGCCTTGTTATCTCCGCCCCTCGTGAGCCTGCCCGATTAGGCCACTCCAAAGGAGGTCTTGTGTTGTCCGCCTCGCGAGGCTTGGCCCCTCGCGGGGTCTTGTATGCCTTGTTGATGAAGATGGGCCGTACGGCCTGCTGGCTTAGCCACGCCGCAGGCCACAGGCAGGCAAGTCTAGGGACCCCGTTCCCAGAACACCGACAAAATAGAATGGTGGTTGTGGAGAAGACAAAAAGGAGAAGATAGTCTCACATCAACTAGGCGTATCAACGGGCTATGGAGATGCCCATCAATATATATCAATGTGAGTGAGTAGGGATTGCCATGCAACGGATGCACTAGAGCTTTAAGTGTATGAAAGCTGAACAAAAGAAAATAAGTGGGTGTGCATCCAACTTGCTTGCTCACGAAGACCTAGGGCAATTTGAGGAAGCCCATCATTGGAATATACAAGCCAAGTTCTATAATGAAAAATTCCCACTAGTATATGAAAGTGACAACATAGGAGACTCTCAATCATGAAGATCATGGTGCTACTTTGAAGCACAACTGTGGTAAAAGGATAGTAGCATTGCCCCTTCTCTCTTTGCTCTCATTTTTCATTTTTTGGGCCTTCTCTTTTTTATGGCCTTTCTCTTTTTTTTAATTTTTTTCGTCCGGAGTCTCATCCCGACTTGTGGGGGAATCATAGTCTCCCTCATCCTTTCCTCACTTGGGACAATGCTCTAATAATGATGATCATCACACTTTATTTACTTACAACTCAAGAATTACAACTCGATACTTAGAACAAAATATGACTCTATGTGAATGCCTTCGGCGGTGTACCGGGATGTGCAATGACTCATGAGTGACATGTATGAAAGAATTATGAACGGTGGCTTTGCCACAAATACGATGTCAACTACATGATCATGCAAGAAATATGACAATGATGAAGCGTGTCATAATAACGGAATGGTGGAAAGTTGCATGGCAATATATCTCGGAATGGCTTCGAAATGCCATAATAGGTAGGTATGGTGGCTGTTTTGAGGAAGGTATATGGTGGGTGTATGATACCGGTGAAAAGTTCGCGGTATTAGAGAGGCTAGCAATGGTGGAAGGGTAAGAGTGCGTATAATCCATGGACTCAACATTAGTCATAAAGAACTCACATACTTATTGCAAAAATCTATTAGTTATCAAAATAAAGTATTACGTGCATGCTCCTAGGGGGGTAGATTGGTAGGAAAAGACCATCGCTCGTCCCCGACCGCCACTCATAAGGAAGACAATCAATAAATAAATCATGCTCTGACTTCATCACATAACGGTTCACCATACGTGCATGCTACGGGAATCACAAACTTCAGCACAAGTATTTCTCAAATTCACAACTACTCAACTAGCATGACTCTAATATCACCATCTCCATATCTCAAAACAATTATCAAGTATCAAACTTCTCATAGTATTCAATGCACTTTCTATGAAAGTTTTTATATTATTCCTAAAAGCAAATTTCCATGTTGCTCTAAAGGACTCTCAAAATAATATAAGTGAAGCGTGAGAGATCAATTATTTCTATAAAATAAAACCACCGCCGTGCTCTAAAAGGTATAAGTGAAGCACTAGTGCAAAAACTATATGGCTCAAAAGATATAAGTGAAGCACATAAAGTATTCTAATAAATTTCAAATCATGTGAGTGTCTCTCAAAAGGTGTGTACAGAAAGGATGATTGTGGTAAACTAAAAATCAAAGACTCAAATCATACAAGACGCTCCAAGCGAAACACATATCAATGTGGTGAATAAAAATATAGCTCCAAGTAAAGTTACCGATGGACGAAGATGAAAGAGGGGATGCCTTCTGGGGCATCCCCAAGATTAGGATTTTTGGTGTCCTTGAATTTTACCTTGGGGTGCCATGGGCATCCCCAAGCTTAGGCTCTTGCCACTCCTTGTTCCATAATCCATCAAATCTTTACCCAAAACTTGAAAACTTCACAACACAAAACTTAAATAGAAAATCTCGTGAGCTCCGTTAGTGAAAGAAAAAAACACCACTTCAAGGTACTGTAATGAACTCATTCTTGATTTATATTGGTGTTAAACCCACTGTATTCCAACTTATCTATGGTTTATAAACTCTTTTACTAGCCATAGATTCATCAAAATAAGCAAACAACACACGAAAAACAGAATCTGTCAAAAACAGAACAGTCTGTAGTAATCTGTAGATAACGCAAACTTCTGGAACCCCAAAAATTCTAAAATAAATTGATGGAAGTGAGGAATTTATCTATTAATCATCTTCAAAAATAATTAACTAAATAGCACTTTCCAAATAAAAATGGCAGCAATTCTCGTGAGCGCTAAAGTTTCTGCTTTTTACAGCAAGATCAAAAAGACTTTCCCCAAGTCTTCCCAATGGTTCTACTTGGCACAAACACTAATTAAACTCATAAAACACAACCAAAACAGAGTCTAGATCAATTATTTATTTCTAAACAGGAGCAACAATCAAGTAATAAAAATAGAATTGGGTTGCCTCCCAACAAGCGCTATCGTTTAACGCCCCTAGCTAGGCATAAAAGCGAAGATAGATCTAGGTATTGCAATCTTTGGTAGGCAATCCATAAGTGGCTCTCATGATAGATTCATATGGTAATTTAACTTTATTTCTAGGGAAATGTTCCATGTCTTTCCTTAATGGAAATTTCAATTTAATATTCCCTTCCTTGATATCAATAATTGCACCAATCGTTCTAAGGAAAGGTCTACCAAGAATAATAGGACATGGAGGATTGCAATCTATATCAAGAACAATGAAATATACGGGCAAATAGTTCCTATTTTCAACAACAATAACATAATTAATTCTTCCCATAGGTTTCTTAATAGTGGAATCCGCAAGGTGCAAGTTTAAAGAACAATCATCAAATTCACCGAATCCTAGCAAATCACATAAAGTTTTCAGAATCATGGAAACACTAGCACCCAAATCACACAAAGCATAACACTCATGATCTTTAATTTTAATTTTAATTGTAGGTTCCCACTCATCATAAAGTTTTCTAGGGATAGAAACTTTCAACTCAAGTTTTTCTTCATAAGATTGCATCAAAGCATCAACGATATGTTTAGTAAAAGCTTTATTTTGACTATAAGCATGAGGAGAATTTAGCACGGATTGCAACAAGGAAATACAATCTATCAAAGAGCAATTATCATAATTAAATTCCTTGAAATCCAAGATAGTGGGTTCATTGATATCTAAAGTTTTGACCTCTTCAATCCCACTTTTACAAATTTTTTGCATCAAGATCTAAAAACTCCGAATTTTTGGAACGCCTTCCAGGTAAAGGTGGCTCATCTTTAGTCCCATCATTATCAAGATTAATATTTCAAAACAAAGATTTAATAGGAGACACATCAATAACTTTTAGATCTTCATCTTTATTTTCATAGAAACTAGAAGAACACGTTTTCACAAAGCAATCTTTTTTAGCACACATTCTAGCGGTTCTTTCTTTGCACTCATCAATTGAAATTCTCATGGATTTGAGAGACTCATTGATATCATGCTTAGGTGGAATAGATCTAAGTTTCAAAGAATCAACATCAAGAGAAATTCTATCCACGTTCCTAGCCAACTCATCAATCTTAAGCAATTTTTCTTCAATCAAAGCATTGAAACCCTTTTGTGAAGTAATAAAATATTTAATACTAGATTCAAATTCAGAGGGCATCTTATTATAATTTCCGTAAGAATTGTTGTAGGAATTACCATAATTATTAGAGGAATTACTAGGAAACGGCCTAGAATTAAAATTACCTCTACACGCTTTGTTACCAAAATTGTTCCTACCAACAAAATTCACATCCATAGATTCATAATTATTCTCAATCAAAGTAGACAAAGGCATATCATTAGGATTAGTAGGAGAACTCTTATTAGCAAACCATTTCATAAGTTCATCCATCTTTCCACTGAAAACATTAATCTCTTTGATTGCATGCACTTTTTTTACTAGTAGATCTTTTAGTGTGCCATTGAGAATAATTAACCATAATATTATCTAGGAGTTTGGTAGCTTATCCTAAAGTGATTTACATAAAAGTGCCTCCCGCGGCCGAATCTAAAAGATTTCTAGAAGCAAAATTCAATCCGGCATAAAAATTCTGTATAATCATCCATAAATTCAAACCATGTGTAGAGTAATTACGTATCATCAATTTCATCCTCTCCCAAGATTGTGCAACATGTTCATGATCAAGTTGCTTAAAATTCATAATATCGTTTCAAAGAGAGATGATCTTAGCGGGAGGAAAATACTTAGAGATAAAAGCATCTTTGCACTTATTCCATGAATCAATACTATTTTTAGGCAAAGACGAAAACCAAGCTTTAGCACAATCTCTAAGCGAAAACGGAAATAGCTAAAGTTTAACAATATCATTATCCACATCTTTCTTCTTTAGCATATCACACAAATCAACAAAGTTGTTTAGATGGGTAGCGACATCTTCACTGGGAAGGCCAGAAAACGGATCTTTCATGACAAGATTCAGCAAGACAGTATTAATTTCACAAGATTCAGCATTGGTAAGAGGAACAATCGGAGTGCTAATAAAATCATTATTGTTGGTATTGGCAAAGTCACACAATGTAGTATTATCTTGAGCCATCATGACAAGCAAGCAATCCAACACACAAGCAAACAGGAAACAGGAAAAAAAGCAAATAGAAAAAAGAGAAGGGGAACAGAAAAAGAGGGCAAATAAAATGGCAAGGGTGAAGTGGGGGAGAGGAAAACGAGAGGCAAATGGCAAATAATGTAATGCGAGGGATAAGAGTTTGTGATGTGTACTTGGTATGTCTTGACTTGTGCGTAGACTCCCCGGCGACTGCGCCAGAAATGGCTCATTGTCGGGAGTTAAATCTTGACTTGACTTGGCGCGAATCTCCCCCGCAACGGTGCCAGAAATCCTTCTTGCTACCTCTTGAGCACTGCGTTGGTTTTCCCTTGAAGAGGAAAGGGTGATGCCGTAAAGTAGCGTAAGTATTTCCCTCAGTTTTTGAGAACCAAGGTATCAATCTAGTAGGAGATCACGCTCGAGTCCCACGCACCTACACAAACAAATAAGAACCTCGCAACCAATGCGATAAAGGGGTTGTCAATCCCTTCACGGTCACTTATGAGAGTGAGATTTGATACATATGATAAGATAATATTTTTGGTATTTTTATGATAAAGAGAAATAAAGATGCAAAGTAAAATAAACGGCAGAAATAGCTAAGTGTTGGAAGATTAATATGATGGAAGATAGACCCGGGGGGCATAGGTTTCACTAGTGGCTTCTCTCAAGAGCATAAGTATTAAGGTGGGTAAACGAATTACTGTCGAGCAATTGATAGAATTGAGCATAGTTATGAGAATATCTAGCTATGATCATGTATATAGGCATCACATCCGTGACAAGTATACCGAAACGATTCTGCATCTACTACTATTACTCCACACATCGACCGCTATCCAGCATGCATCTAGAGTATTAAGTTCATAAGAACAGAGTAATGCTTTAAGTAAGATGACATGATGTAGAGGGATAAACTCATGCAATATGATATAAACCCCATCTTTTTATCCTCGATGGCAACAATACAATACATGTCATTTCCGCTACTGTCACTGGGATCGAGCACCGCAAGATTGAACCCAAAGCTAAGCACCTCTCCCATTCCAAGAAAGATCAACCTAGTAGGCCAAACCAAATTGATAATTCGAAGAGACTTGCAAAGATAGACCAATCATACATAAAAGAATTCAGAGAAGAATCAAATATTGTTCATAGATAATCTGGATCATAAACCCACAATTCATTGGATCTCGACAAACACACCGCAAAAGAAGATTACATCGAATAGATCTCCAAGAGAATCGAGGAGAACTTTGTATTGAGAGCCGAAGAGAAAGAAGAAGCCATCTAGGTAATAACTATGGACCCGAAGGTCTGAAGTAAACTACTCACACATCACTGGAGAGGCCATGGAGTTGATGTAGAGGCCCTCCGTGATCAATGCCCCCTCCGACGGAGCTCCGGAAAAGGCCCCAAGATGGGATCTCTTGGGTACAGAAGGTTGCGGCGGTGGAATTAGGTTTTCATGGTGCTCCTGGATGTTTGAGGGGTACGTGGATACATATAGGAGGAGGAAGTACGTCGGTGGAGCAACGAGGGGCCCACGAGGGTGGAGGGCGCGCCCAGGGGGGTAGGCGCACCCCCTTCCTCGTGGCCTCCTTTATTGTTTCTTGACGCCCACTCCAAGTCTCCTGGATCACGCTCGTTGAGAAAATCACGTTCCTGAAGGTTTCATTTGGACTCTGTTTGATATTCCTTTTCGGCAAAACTCTAAAATATGCAAAAAACAACAATTTGGGCCGGGCCTCCGGTTAGTAGGTTAGTCCCAAAAATGATATAAAAGTGTAAAATAAAGCCCATTAACATTCAAAATAGATAATATAATAGCATGGAGCAATCAAAAATTATAGACACGTTGGAGACGTATCAGGGCCGGCCGGCCTCCCCCTTTGCTCCTTTATATACGGGGGCATTGGGCACCCTAGAACACACAAGTTGATTGTTTCCAGCCGTGTGCGGTTCCCCCCTCCACCATAATCTACCTCCGTCATATCGTAGCGGTGCTTAGGCGAAGCCCTGTTCCGATAGCATCATCATCACCGTCATCACACCATCGTGTTGACGAAGCTCTCCCTCGACACTCAGCTGGATCGTGAGTTCGTGGAACGTCACCGAGCCGAATGTGTGCATATCGCAGAGGTGCCGTAATTTCGGTGCTAGGATCGGTCGATCGTGAAGACGTACGACTACATCAACCGCGTTGTCATAACGCTTCCGCTTACGGTCTACGAGGGTACGTGGACAACACTCTCCCCTCTTGTTGCTATGCATAACCATGATAGATCTTGTGTGTGCGTAGTTTTTTTTTAAATTACTGTGTTCCCCAACAGTGGCATCCGAGCCAGGTTTATGTGTAGATGTTATATTCACGAGTAGAACACAAAGGAGTTATTGACGTGGGTATATACATATTGCTTGCCGTCACTAGTTGTTTCTTGATTCAGCGGTATTGTTGGATGAAGCGGTCCAGACCGACATTACGCGTACGCTTACGCGAGACTAGTTCTAGCGACGTGCTTCGCACATAGGTGGCTGGTGGGTGTCAGTTTCTCCAACTTTAGTTGGATCGGATTCAATGAACATGGTTCTTTTAGAAGATCAAAAGGCAATCACTATACCGCGTTGTGGGTTTTGATGTGTAGGTAAGAACGGTTCTTGCTCAACCCGTAGCAGCCACGTAAAACTTGCAACAAGAAAGTGGAGGACGTCTAACTTGTTTTTGCAGGGCATCTTGTGATATGATATGGTCAAGACGTGATGAGATATAATTTGTTGTATGAGATGATCATGTATTGTTGAAGTTATCGGCAACTGGCAGGAGCCTTATGGTTGTCTCTTTATTGCAAAAGATGCAAGTGCCATATAATTGCTTTACTTTACCGCTATGCGATAGCAATAATTGTAAAAGCAATAGTTGGCGAGACGACCATGTGACGACACGTTGATAGAAATCAAGATGATGGAGATCATGGTGTCATGCCGGTGATGATGGAGATCATGACGGTACTTTGGAGATGGAGATTAAAGGCACAAGATGATGATGGCCATATCATGTCACATATTTTGATTGCATGTGATGTTTATCTTTTATGCATCCTATTTTGCTTAGTATGACGGTAGCATTATAAGATGAACCCTCACTAAATTTCAAGGTACAAGTGTTCTCCCTAAGTATGCCCCGTTGCGACAGTTCGTCATGCCGAGACACCATGGGATGATCGGGTGTGATAAGCTCTACGTTCACATACAACAGGTGCAAGCCAGTTTTGCACACGCAGAATACTCGGGTTAAACTTGATGAGCCTAGCATACGCAGATATGGGCTCGGAACACTGATGTTACGCCCCCGATTTGACCGTACACTAATCATACAAGCAAATGTGTACGATCAAGATCAAGGACTCATGGGGAAGATATCACAACACAACTCTAGACACAAATTGAAAATAATACAAGCTTTATATTACAAGCCAGGGGCCTCGAGGGCTCGAATACATAAGCTCGAATACACAAGAGTCAGCGGAAGCAACAATATCCGAGTATAGACATAAGTAAAACAAGTTTTTCTTAAGAAGGCTAGCACAAAAGCCTCTACGACCGAAAAGGCAAGGCCTCCTGCCTGGGAGCCTCCTAACTACTCCAAGTCACCAGCGGTCTTCATGTAGTAGTAGGCATCCTCCGGGTAGTAGTAGTCATCAGTGGCGTCGTCTGGCTCCTGGGATCCGTCATCTGGTCGCAACAATCGGGTATGGGGGAAAAGAAGTAGCAAAGCAACCGTGAGTACTCATCAAAAGTACTCGCAAGACTTACATCAGATCTAAACTAAGTATGCATTTGTATCAAAGGAATGGGTTGTATCTGTGGACTAAAATGCAGAATGCCAGAAGGGAAGGGGAAAGCCTAGCCAATAGAAGACTAGCATCCTCTGGAAACCACCATCTTGCAGCAACAGGAGGGAGTAGAGTAGCATAACGTAAAGTAGTAGAAGTGTTATCAACCTCGGCCAGAGATCCTTTCTCGACTCCCTGCGAGAAAGCAATCCTAGAGCCATACTATCCAGTTATCCTCACAATCCATTTCTCATAACCATTTCTCATCTCAAGTATCCATTTCTAGTTGTATCGATTGGGATACAACTCCAAGTGTCTGTTACTGTAGGACAGGCTATCGATAGATGTTTTCTTCCCTGCAGGGGTGCACCAACTTACCCACCATGCTCGATTAACTCCGGCCGGACACACTTTCCTGGGTCATGCCTGGCCTCGGCCAAACAATATGCCGCAACCCGACCTAGGCTTAATAGAGAGGCCAGCACGCCGGACTAAACCTATGCCCCCAGGGGTCATGGGCCATCTCCCCGGGAACTCCTGCATGTTGCGTACGCGGCCGGTGAGCAGACCTAGCAACCTCCTTCAAAAATGCAGGTGCTTACCAGTCCAACCCGGCGCGCGCCGCTCAGTCCCTGACGTCTATTAAGCTTCAGGCTGATGTATACGACGCAGAACACCCATACTATGCCCACGTGATGGTTAGTTCTATCAGGCCAGAGGCCCCTCGGATCAAATATCCAAACCATAGTGGATTAGGAGCACGCGGTAACGAGCAGAGACTCACGATCTATGTCACCAGGTCGCCCCATCTCGAGTACTTGCGGCAAGGGATAAGAATGCCCGGCCACGCCTCGTAAGTATCGCGGGCACCTTCCAGGTCAACCCGACTCCACATCACTCGCTATTAAGCTCGCGCGGGTACCCCTCAGGGCCGACCCGTCTTTAGTAACATGGCTCAGTGCAAAGTCATAGTAACCATAGTAACTGTGTGTCTAACACCAAGGGGAAAACCCGAGGAATCACCCCCGGTGAAATCCACTCGATGTTATCATCAAGGTGAACATAAGAGGATCCACCCTCGAGGTTCACACTTGAGAGGTTGCACGACAGAGCCGTAACGGAAGTGGTTAAGGAGGAAATCACCCTCGATGACCACGATCGTATAGCTACACTACATATATCTCATCAAGAGTGATGTAAGAGGTTCCACCCTCGGCACTCGATGGTAACTCTACAGAGTCGTACAACTAGGGGGGGTGATGTGCGGTGTCGGGGCCTGGACATCGATCACGTTGATCGAGTCATCGAACATAAAGCGAGGCAACTGGGACAAGGTGGGGTCACTGATGGATCTCTAACCAACCTATACTAAGCAGTTTAGGATAAGCAGGTAAGGTATGAAAGGAGGTAACAACAATAGGCTATTCATCAGAGTAGGATCATACAGAAAGCAGTAGCAGTTCTAATGCAAGCATGAGAGGGAAAGAAATGGGCGATATTGGAATGCTCAAAGGGGGTTTGCTTGCCTGGTTGCTCAGACAAGAAGGAGGGGTCGTCGGTGACGTAGTCGATCACAGGGGCAGCATCGGTCTCGGGGTCTAACAGAGAGAAGAGGGGGAAGAAACAGTAAATATAAAGCAAACATAGCATCACAAAGCATAACGTGGCAATATGCTATGTCGGTTGTGACCTAACGCAAGGCTACACGATAAAGGTGAAGAGGGAATTCAACCGGGAATGCATTCCCAGTTCCGGACCTGTGTCAGACAGATGACTAGAGGGGGAATGTTCAATGTTAATATAGTTAGAGGCATCTGACATGTATGTGGCCGGCGTATTCGGGTTCGTCTTGTCGTTCTGAGCAACTTTCATGTATAAAGTTTTTTGATCCGAGCTACGGTTTATTTTCTATGGAATTTCAAAGATTAAACCATTTTCTGGATTTATTTATATTAACAGAAATGGAATATGATGTCAGCATGATGTCTTGATGACCTCAGCAGTCAACAGAACGGCTGACCAGATCAAACCTGACCCGTGGGTCCAGTGGGACCCACATGTCAGCCTCTGTTAGCTCAACAAAGGGTTAAACTAACTAATAGGGTTAGTTAGGGATGTGGGCCCCACTAGTCAGTGACTAATTAGTGATTAAAACTATTTAACAAATTAATTAACAATTTATTTATTTATAAAACTTGTTAATTAGCGCGGGACCCAGTCAGCACCTTGACTTGGTCAACCAGTCAAAGGGGCCTGCGGGGCCCACTGGCAGTGACCCAGGGTGGCCCCAGGTGTGCCACGTCGGTGGTGGCCGGTGGCTGAACGCCGACGACCGAAAATACGGTGAAGGCGCTCGGGACCTCACCGGAATCCCCGTACAGGGGGCCATTTGGCCCGTGCGTTGGCGCGTTCGAACTAGTGAGCAACGCCGCATCCAACACGGGTGGTCGCGCGAGCTGTGATGGCCAGAGCCGCCGCCGGCGACAGGGACGGCGAAGACCCGAAGCACGGAAAAATCGCGCGCGATGAAATGGAGGCCAAAACAGGCAGCGCGCTACTCCTACGGTGACTAATCGAAGCCATGAACGTGTTGGTAAGCTCGGCAGACCGGGACGAGCCCTACCATGTTGGCTGCGAGCTCGACAGCGGAGCCAAGGCGCGGCAATGGCAGCGCGTCGCGCACATCTTGCTGCGGCGCGTAAACGGAGCTAGGAAGGGGAGAGGAAGGGGTGGAGCTAACCGAGTGGCTCACACGATGGCCCGTGGTGCTTTAGGAGCGGCAGAGTCATCGCCGGAGCCGAGGATGAGCAGCGGCGACCGAAGATGTGGACGAAGGCGAACGGAGGCAGCGGGGCTCCACGTCTCTACCTGGTGGCACCAGGAGAGGTTGCCGACGGCGGCGAGGCTCGTGGACAAGGCCAGCAGGCACGGGGCCATCGTTGGCCGCGACAACAATGAAGGACGGTGGCGAGGGTGCTCGGGCCGCGGATCTGGAGGAGAGGAGGGGCGGAGTGAGCGATGGAGAGGGATGAAAAGGCTGAGGATGCCAGGGGGAGTGGGGAAGAAAAAAATCTCAGGGGCGACCACGGTGGAGGCCTTATCCTCATTGTCCTCGACGGCGAGGTGGTGCGGCGGGGCACGACACTGTCGCGGCACGGTCGGAGGAGCAGTGGAGGGGAAGGAGACCCAGTGGGGGGGTGGTGGCCTGGCTGGGCCGACCCATGTGGGAGTTAGGACCGGGGGGGAGGAGGCTGTGGAGGGCTGGGCTCCAGGCACTGTGCACTTAGGCCCAGTCTAGGCCCTTTTTCTATTTTTATCTCTGCTTTATTTCCAGAGATAGTTTTGCAATAATCTGAGCCATCAAATGACTTAGTAAAAATGTGAACCTTGGTCAGATGAATACTATGGTATATACCTCATAGCCATAGAATGTTTGGGAAAATTTTGGAATCCTTTGGCATTTTTCAAAAATGAATTTAGACATTTATAGTGTTGTTTTGGCACTGATTTAAATGCTTTGGCCCACTTGACTTGATGGCGATGTTGTTTTCCTTAACAACAAGTTGTTTTGGATATTTGCTAAATGGTGAACATTTTTCCAGCATCTTTTGTGCAACTTCAAATTTCACTTGAATTTGAATTGACTAAAAATTCAAATGGGATATTGAACAAAGGGTGATTAAGCACTATTTGGAAAAATGAATAGTTTAATCACAGAGGGTTACTATTGCATGACACTGGGGGCATTACAAATCTCCTCCACTACAAGAAATCTCGTCCCGAGATTTAAGTGGGGAAGTAAAGAGTAACTTCGGGAGAACTGATCCTTATAGGGTTAATTATCTGGTGAACAATTCAGGGAATGAGGCAGAAGTATCTCTCGAGTTGAAACTTAATTAACATCGAGAGAAAAGTATGAAGGTACAATAGAAAGTTTCAAGCGAATGGACAAAAGATTGATACCTGAACAAAGTGTGAGGAAGGGGGTTCAGAGCATCGGGAACAG
The DNA here is from genome assembly GCF_018294505.1 of Triticum aestivum. Lineage (NCBI taxonomy): Eukaryota > Viridiplantae > Streptophyta > Magnoliopsida > Poales > Poaceae > Triticum > Triticum aestivum. Next base: position 412,782,239 of record NC_057812.1, read on the forward strand.
ATCATCTCTCGAAAGGTGGCTCGTGACATGATACGAAGCCAAACGCAAGAATATTTCGGAATCAAAGATATACACGAGAGTCAGGTTTCGATCCTGTGTAACTGTGGGTTATGGGACCACCAGGTGAGTTAGAAGTAGGAAGGGCGGAAGCGTCTTGCGTGATCATGCAAGCAAGGCATGTTAGAGGGTAGCCTATCGATTTTGTCGGCAACAACGTCGGTACAAAGGGCGAGGGATGAAGAGAACCAGTTTCCTGCTCGTTGAACAAGGCGGACCAAATAGGCAAAGTTCTCGTCCATTGGTGGTTACCGGAATGTCAAAAACAATAATAACAAGGTCTTACTGACAAATTTTACACTGAGGTGTTTTCATAAGCAGGGTATTATTACTACTTAGATCTCATAAACCATAAAAAGGTTAAACAAAACAATGGAATAGAAAAGGTGATCATTAGACTAATCAGAACATTGGAAAGGAAAAATGTGTTTACACACCAGAATTGGGAGTATATCCTTCCCAAGGGGAAGCGGCGCAGGATAAACATGATATGACAGCAAGTTTGAAAGCATTTAGATAAGGGGGCGAGGGAAGAATCATGATATTACCCATACAACGGTGTTTGTATAATAGATCAAGAAACATTCGACAATGTGCTTCCAATGTTCTTGTTGATATCTGGAATACCTCAGTCATGCTTTGAGGTAGCATTAACATGGTGTTCCCAGTAGGGGTTGGAGTTGAAGATCACAAGAAATATTCAAAGAACAATTCCAGGAATAGCAAGGAGTCCAAGGTATAACCAAGACATGATCAATCATGTGTTGGAAAGAAGACAAGGGGGTAGTCGATGATAACTCAATTCATCGTAGGTCAAGGATGGTATTTCTCACCATGAATTCAATTGTCATTTCAACAGAAGTCAAAATGTTGATGCTGATCACGATGCCTTTGTCGAGAGGCTCTATGAAGATGCCACCGAGGAGCGATGCCATCATGCAACAGGAAGGATGAAGCGAAAGGCTATTGGAACCACGGATACGACACAAGCTCAAAATCAAGCTTGTTGTTCAAGGTGAAATGATAAGATGAAGAAGATCGACGTAAGCTTAGCTCATCGTCGAAAGTTGCTCCGGGAAGAAGGACTGGGTAGCACAGTTAAAAATTTGCTTGATAATGATATAGCCGATCAGGATAGGAATGATGTGATGGGAGTATCATTCCAATGAGAATTCACAAGAGGTAGTGCAAAGACACAATATCCTCGAGATAACATGGGGCAATACTCAAGGTAGATCAAAACAAAGGTTGGACAGGTGAAATGATCTGCAGAAGACAAGTATTTGAACTTGTCCGGGAAATGGAATCAAGGAGAAAATATGGTCGGAACCACGATTGCAAAGAATCAATTTAAAGATACAAGATGATCTTATACCAAGGGAACATTTGATTATAAGAGAAGCTTCCATGATAAGATCTACATCGTGCCTATGTGCATGAACACAAAGTTCAAGGTCGACTCCCACTTCTTCAATGCATAACCTCTCATTTACTTCTCGGTTTTGACGAATTTGTAGTGTAGAAATTTTTATCCGGCGTAACACCAGTAGAGTATGACCCGTGAGAACTCTCAGGTTCACACGGGTTATGGAAGGCATAAGTTCAACCCATCAGGGCATTTTTATGAATCTATACAACCACCAACCAAGCAAGAGATACGAGTTTGAAAGCAGAGTATCGAAGTCAAAGCAGGTGATACAATTTATCAAAGGTATTATGTACTAGGGAAAAACTCACAAGATTTTTGGATGTGAAGGACACTGTCTGATAACAACCCAACAATGGATCTGGCGATTCACAACAGAGTAGAAGTCAGTATCGGTAACCAATCAGATGAAGAAAGAATGCAATGAGATGAGATTATAGGAACATCTGACTAACTCAAAGTTTAATTAACAAAGGAATTACGATTTCCAAAATGAAGGATCAGAAGCAGACGCTCTAATCAAATGATGGGCAACTTGAATAAAATTAGAGTGGCAATCAACCAAGGTTTGATTTGCCGAGAACCAGCTCCTGTTTAAAATATCGTCTGAACCAAAAGTAAAATTTTTAAGGATCAATTGAAGACTGCGAGTAATTGCACACATGTTGAATCAAAGGCTCAGAATGACAACTACAAAGGATTTTTAATGAATATTGCTACACATATGGAAAGCATCCATTATGCAACCAGACAAGTATTTGTAGAGCAATAGTTTGAAGAGGATTCTCAGAAGATCGGATAGTATTTAAAAGTATTTTGAAAAGCATATGAACAACTAGGGATGAACGAACCCCGGTTAAGTGAATTATTCGCAGTTCGAAAAGAAGCTGCAAAGCACAAGGCACAAAGGATTCTCGGAACAAAGGAGAGTACTAGTGGTATCTTGTAATAACAGGAGCAACTAGGGGTGAAGGTACAAGCGGCAAGGATGTTATTCGCGGGGATTATCTGTGGTCAGGAACTGCAAAGCATTGGGCACAGGGTCTGGGGAAAACATCAGAGAGTATCTTCAGAATCTTCTGGTGCAGCAAGCGATCATCCGAACTAAAGGGGCTCTCCGGTAGGAAGTGGTTACGATAACCTAAAGTTAGAGTTAGTAAAATATTTAACCTGAATAGACGAGAGATCAGAGTCCCAGAGTATAGATGAGGAATAAAAGATCCTAATACCACCCAATGGCGACGTGGGCCCGTAAGACACACAGCCAAGTTAGTAAAACGGTTTTCGGTTTCTGGACTCAACTTCGGCCAAGGAGTTGGAAAGGGGGAATCCTACAAGCAGTTGGCTCTGATACCAAATTGTGACGCCCCCGATTTGACCATACACTAATTATACACGCAAATGTGTACGATCAAGATCAAGGACTCACGGGAAGATATCACAACACAACTCTAGACACAAATTGAAAATAATACAAGCTTTATATTACAAGCCAGGGGCCTCGAGGGCTCGAACACATAAGCTCGAATACACAAGAGTCAGCGGAAGCAACACTATCTGAGTACATACGTAAGTTAAACAAGTTTTTCTTAAGAAGGCTAGCACAAAAGCATCTACGATCGAAAAGGCAAGGCCTCCTGCCTGGGAGCCTCCTAACTACTCCAAGTCGCCAGCGGTCTTCACGTAGTAGTAGGCATCCTCCGGGTAGTAGTAGTCATCAGTGGCGTCGTCTGGCTCCTGGGATCCGTCATCTGGTCGCAACAATCGGGTATGGGGAAAAATAAGTAGCAAAGCAATAGTGAGTACTCATCCAAAGTACTCGCAAGACTTACATCAGATCTAAACTAAGTATGCATCTATATCAAAGGAATGGGTTGTATCTGTGGACTAAAATGCAGAATGCCAGAAGGGAAGGGGAAAGCCTAGCCTATCAAAGACTAGCATCCTCTGGAAACCACCATCTTGCACCAACAGGAGGGAGTAGAGTAGCATAAAGTAAAGTAGTAGAAGTGTTATCAACCTCGGCCAAAGATCCTTTCTCGACTCCCTGCGAGAAAGCAATCCCAGAGCCATACTATCGAGTTATCATCACAATCCATTTCTCATAACCATTTCGCATCTCAAGTATCCAGTTCTAGTCGTATCGATCGGGATACAACTCCAAGTGTCCGTTACCGAAGGACACGCTATCGATAGATTTTTTTCTTCCCTGCAGGGGTGCACCAAGTTACCCACCACGCTCGATTAAGTCCGACCGGACACACTTTCCTGGGTCATGCCCGGCCTGGGCCAAACAATACGCTGCAACCCGACCTAGGCTTAATAGAGAGGCCAGCACGCCGGACTAAACCTATGCCCCCAGGGGTCATGGGCCATCTCCCCGGGAACTCCTGCACGTTGTGTACGCGGCCGGTGAGCAGACCTAGAAACCTCCTTCAAAAAGGCAGGTGCTTACCAGTCCAACCCGGCGTGTGCCGCTTAGTCGCTGACGTCTATTAAGCTTCGTCTGATGTATACAATGCAGAACGCCCATGCTATGCCCACGTGATGGTTAGTGCTATCAGGCCAGAGGCCCGTCAGATCAAATATCCAAACCGTAGTGGATTAGGAGCACACGGTAAAGAGTAGAGACTCACGATCGATGTGACCCCGTCTCCCCGTCTCGAGTACTTGCGGCAAGGGCTAAGAATGCCCGACCACGCCTCGTAAGTATCTCGCGGCCACCTTCCAGATCAACCCGACTCCACATCACTCGCTATTAAGCTCGCGCGGGTACCCCTCAGGGCCGACCCGTCTTTAGTAACATGGCTCAGTGCAAAGTCATAGTAACCATAGTAACTGTGTGTCTAACACCAAGGGGAAAACACGAGGAATCGTCCCCGGTGAAATCCACTCGATGTTATCATCAAGGTGAACATAAGAGGATCCACCCTCGAGGTTCACACTTGAGGGGTTGCATGACAAAGCCGTAACGGAAGTGGTTAAGGAGGAAATCACCCTCTGTGACCACGATCGTATAGCTACACTACAGAGATCTCAACATAAGTGATGTAAGAGGTTCCACCCACGGCACTCGATGGTAACTATGCAAAGTCGTACAACTAGGGGGGGTGATGTGCAATGTCGGGGCCTGGACGTCGATCACGTTGATCGAGTCATTGAACATAAAGCGAGGTAACTGGGACAAGGTGGGTTCACTGATGGATCTCTAACCAACCTATACTAAGCAGTTTAGGATAAGCAGGTAAGGTATGAAAGGAGGTAACAACAACAGGCTATGCATCAGAGTAGGATCATACAGAAAGCAGTAGCAGTTCTAATGCAAGCATGAGAGGGAAAGAAATGGGCGATATCGGAATGCTCAAAGATGGTTTGCTTGCCTGGTTGCTCAGACAAGAAGGAGGGGTCGCCGGTGACGTTGTCGATCACAGGGGCAGCATCGGTCTCGAGGTCTAATGGAGAGAAGAGGGAGAAGAAACAGTAAATATAAAGCAAACATAGCATCACAAAACATAACGTGGCAATATGATGTGCTGGGTGTGACCTAACACAAGGCTACACGATAAAGGTGAAGGGGGAATTCAACCGGGAATGTATTCCCGGTTCCGGACCTGTGTCAAACAGATGACCGGAGGGGGAATGTTCAATGATCAGATAGTTAGAGGCATCTGACATGTATGTGGCCAGCGTATTCGGGTTCGTCTCGTTGTTCTGAGCAACTTTCATGTATAAAGTTTTTCGATCTGAGCTACGGTTTATTTTCTATGGAATTTCAAAGATTAAACCATTTTCTGGATTTATTTATATTAACTGAAATGGAATATGACATCAGCATGACGTCTTGATGACCTCAGCAGTCAACAAAGTGGCTGACCAGGTCAAACCTGACCTATGGGTTCAGTGGGACCCACATGTCAGCCTCTGTTAGCTCAACAAAGGGTTAAACTAACTAACAGGGTTAGTTAGCGATGTGGGCCCACTAGTCAGCGATTAATTAGTGATTAAAACTATTTAACAAATTAATTAACAATTTATTTATTTATAAAACTTGTTAATTAGCGCGGGACCCACATGTCAGTGGCATTGGGCTGCCCAGTCAGCACCTTGACTTGGTCAACCCAGTCAAAGGGGCCTGCGGGGCCTGCTGGCAGTGACCCAGGGGTGGCCCCAGGTGTGCCACGTCGGTGGTGGCCGGCGGCTGAACGCCGGCGACTGATAATATGGCGAAGGCGCTCAGGACCTCGCCGGAATCCTCGTATAGGGGGTCATTTGGCCCGTGCGTTGGCGCGTTCGAACGAGTGAGCAACGCCGCATCCAACGCGGGTGGCCGCGCGAGCTGCGATGGCCGGAGCCGCCGCCGGCGACAGGGACGACGGAGACCCGCAGCATGGCAAACTCACGCGTGATGAAACTGAGGCCAAATCGGGCGGCGCGCTACTCCTACGGTAACTAATCGAAGCCATGAACGTGTTGGTGAGCTCGGCAGACCGGGACGAGCCCTACCGTGTTGGCTGCGAGCTCGACAGCGGAGCCAGGGCACGGCAATGGCAGCGCGTCGCGCACATCTTGCTGCGGCGTGTAAACGGAGCTAGGACGGGGAGAAGAAGGGGTGGAGCTAACTGAGTGGCTCACATGATGGCCCGTGGTGGTTTAGGAGCGGCAGAGTCGTCGCCGGAGCCGAGGATGAGCAGCGGCGACCGAAGATGTGGACGAAGGCGAACGGAGGCAGCGGGGCTCCACGTCTCCACCTGGTGGCACTAGGAGAGGTTGCTGACGGCGGCGAGGCCCGTGGACAAGGCCAGCAGGCATGGGGCCGTCGGTGGCCACGACAACGACGGAGGATGGCGGCGAGGGCGCTCGGGCCGCGGATCTGGAGGAGAGGAGGGGCGGAGCGAGCGATGGAGAGGGAGGAAAAGGATGAGGACGCCAGGGGGAGTGGGGAAGAAAAAATCTCGGGGGCGGCCGCGGTGGAGGCCTTATCCTCATCGTCCTCGATGGCGAGGTGGTGCGGCCGGGCGCGGCACTGTCGCGGCGCGGTCGGAGGAGCAGTGGAGGGGAAGGCGACCCGGTGGGGGGTGGCCTGGCTGGGCCGGCCCATGTGGGAGTTAGGCCCCGGGGGGGGGAGGAGGAGGCCGTGGTGGGCTGGGCTCCAAGCACTGTGCACTTAGGCCCAGTCTCCAGTAGTAGCCTAGGCCCTTTTTCTATTTTTATCTCTGCTTTATTTCCAGAGATAGTTTTGCAATAATCTGAGCCATCAAATGACTTAGTAAAAATGTGAACCTTGGTCACATAAATACTATGGTATATACCTCATAGCCATAGAATGTTAGAGAAAATTTTGGAATCCTTTGGCATTTTTCAAAAATGAATTTAGACATTTATAGTGTTGTTTTGGCACTGATTTAAATGCTTTGGCACACTTGACTTGATGGTGATGTTGTTTTCCTTAACAACAAGTTGTTTTGGAATATTTGCTAAATGGTGAACATTTTTCCAGCATCTTTTGTGCAACTTCAAATTTCACTTGAATTTGAATTGACTAAAAATTCAAATGGAATATTGAACAAAGGGTGATTAAGCACTGTTTGGAAAAATGAATAGTTTAATCAGAGAGGGTTACAATTGCATGACACTGGGGGTGTTACAACTGAGACCGAAAGGTCGAGCGTGAATCATATAGTAGATATGACCAACATAGTGATGTTCACCATTGAAAACTACTCCATCTCATGTGATGATCGCACACGGCTAAGAGATCAATGATCAATTGTTGTGTCTATGGGGTGCCCCCTGCCCCCGTATATAAAGGAGCAAGGGAGAGGAGGCGGCCGGCCAGGGAGAGGCGCGCCAAGAGGGGGAGTCCTACTCCCACTAGGAGTAGGGCTCCTCCTTTTCCTAGTAGGAGTAGGAGAGGGGGGAGGAAAGGGAGAGGAGGAGTAGGAAAGAGGGGACCGGTCCCCCTTTCCCTAAACCAATTCGGGTTGGGCCTTGGGGGGCGCACCCCACACTCCCCGGTGCTCCGATATATGTCCGAAACCTTCCAGAACCTTTCCGATGTCCGAACATAGTTGTCCAATATATCGATATTTACGTCTTGACCATTTTGACTCCTCGTCATGTCCGTTATCATATCCGGGACTCCGATCTACCTTCGGTACATCAAAACACAAAAACTCATAATACCGATCGTCACCGAACTTTAAGCGTGCGGACCCTACGGGTTCGAGAACTATGTAGACATGACCGAGACACGTCTCTGGTCAATAACCAATAGCGGAACCTGGATGCTCATATTGGCTCCCACATATTCTACGAAGATCTTTATCGGTCAAACCGCATAACCACATACATTGTTCCCTTTGTCATCGGTATGTTACTTGCCCGAGATTCGATCATCGGTATCTCAATACCTAGTTCAATCTCGTTACCGACAAGTCTCCTTACGGGTTCCGTAATACATCATCCCGCAACTAACTCATTACTTACAATGCTAGCAAGGCTTATAGTGATGTGCATTACCGAGTGGGCCCAGAGATACCTCTCCGACAATCGGAGTGACAAATCCTAATCTCGAAATATGCCAACTCAACAAGTACCTTCGGAGACACCTGTAGAGCACCTTTATAATAACCCAGTTACGTTGTGATGTTTGGTAGCACACAAATTATTCCTCCGGTAAACGGGAGTTGCATAATCTCATAGTCATAGGAACATGTATAAGTCATGAAGAAAGTAATAGAAACATACTAAACGATCAAGTGCTAAGCTAACGGAATGGGTCAAGTCAGTCACATCATTCTCCTAATGATGTGATCCCGTTAATCAAATGACAAATAATGTCAATGGCTAGGAAACATAACCATCTTTGATCAATGAGCTAGTCAAGTAGAGCATACTAGGGACACTTTGTTTGTCTATGTATTCACACATGTATCATGTTTCCGGTTAATACAGTTCTAGCATGAATAATAAACATTTATCATGATATAAGGAAATAAATAATAACTTTATTATTGCATCTAGGGCATATTTCCTTTAGCCACCCACTTGCACTAGAGTCAATAATCTAGATTACACAGTAATGATTCTAACACCCATGGAGCCTTGGTGCAGATCATGTTTTGCTCGTGGAAGAGGCTTAGTCAATGGGTCTGCAACATTCAGATCCATATGTATCTTGCAAATCTCTATCTCTCCCACCTGGACTTGATCCCGAATGGAGTTGAAGCGTCTCTTGATGTGCTTGGTTCTCTTGTGAAATCTGGATTCCTTTTCCAAGGAAATTGCACCAGTATTGTCACAAAAGATTTTCATTGGACCCGATGCACTAGGTATGACACCTAGATCGGATATGAACTCCTTCATCCAGACTCCTTCATTTGCTACTTCCGAAGCAGCAATGTACTCTGCTTCACATGTAGATCCCCCCATGATGCTCTGTTTAGAAGTGCTCCAACTAACAGCTCCACCGTTCAATATAAACACGTATCCGGGTTGTGATTTAGAATCGTCCGTATCAGTGTCAAAGCTTGCATCAACGTAACCATTTACGATGAGCTATTTGTCACCTCCATAAATGAGAAACATATCCTTAGTCCTTTTCAGGTACTTCAGGATGTTCTTGACCGCTGTCCAGTGATCCACTCCTGGATTACTTTGGTACCTCCCTGCTAAACTAATAGCAAGGCACACATCAGGTCTGGTACGCAGCATTGCATACAGGATAGAGCCTATGGCTGAAGCATAGGGAACATCTTTCATTTTCTCTCTATCTTCTGTAGTGGTCGGGCATTGAGTCTTAGTCAACTTCACACCTTGTAACACAGGCAAGAACCCTTTCTTTGCCTGATCCATTTTGAACTTCTTCAAAACTTTGTCAAGGTATGTGCTTTGTGAAATTCCAATTAAGTGTCTTGATCTATCTCTATAGATCTTGATGCCCAATATGTGAGCAGCTTTACCGAGGTCTTTCATTGAAAAACTCTTATTCAAGTATCCTTTTATGCTATCCAGAAATTCTATATCATTTCCAATCAACAATATGTCATCCACATATAATATTAGAAATGCTACAGAGCTCCCACTCACTTTCTTGTAAATATAGACTTCTCCAAAAGTCTGTATAAAACCATATGCTTTGATCACACTATCAAAACGTTTATTCCAACTCCGAGAGGCTTGCACCAGTCCATAAATGGATCGCTGGAGCTTGCACAATTTGTTAGCACCTTTTGGATCGATAAAACCTTCAAGTTGCATCATGTACAACTCTTCTTCCAGAAATCCATTCAGGAATGCAGTCTTTACATCCATTTGCCAAATTTCATAATCATAAAATGCGGCAATAGCTAACATGATTCGGACAGACTTAAGCATCGCTACGGGTGAGAAGGTCTCATCCTAGTAAACTCCTTGAACTTGTCGAAAACCTTTCGCAACAAGTCGAGCTTTGTAGACTGTAACATTACCATCAGCATCTGTCCTCTTCTTGAATATCCATTTATTCTCGATGGCTTGCCGATCATTGGGCAAGTCAACCAAAGTCCACACTTTGTTCTCATACATGGATCCCATCTCAGATTTCACAGCCTCAAGCCATTTTGCGGAATCTGGGCTCATCATCGCTTCCTCTTTGTTCGTAGGTTCATCATGGTCTAGTAACATGACCTCCAGAACAGGATTACCATGCCACTCTAGTGTGGATCTTGCTCTAGTTGACCTATAGGTTCGGTAGTAACTTGATCTGAAGTTTCATGATCATCATCATTGGCTTCCTCACTAATTGGTGTAGGTGTCACAGGAACCGGTTTCTGTGATGAACTACTTTCCAATAAGGGAGCAGGTACAGTTACCTCATCAAGTTCTACTTTCCTCCCACTCACTTCTTTCGAGAGAAACTCCTTCTCTAGAAAGGATCCATTCTTAGCAACGAATGTCTTTCCTTCGGATCTGTGATAGAAGGTTTACCCAACAGTTTCCTTTGGGTATCCTATGAAGACACATTTCTCCGATTTGGGTTCGAGCATATCAGGTTGAAGTTTTTTCACATAAGCATCGCAGACCCAAACTTTAAGAAACGACAACTTTGGTTTCTTGCCAAACCATAGTTCATAAGGCGTCGTCTCAACGGATTTTGATGGTGCCCTATTTAACGTGAATGCAACCATCTCTAAAGCATAACCCCAAAACGATAGCGGGGTAAGAGACATCATAGATCGCACCATTACGCTGTCGTGTTCCGGGTGGCGTGAGTTGCGAAACTATTCCGCATTGTTTCAAATGTAGACCAAACTCATAACTCAAATATTCTCCTCCACGATCAGATCGTAGAAACTTTATTTTCTTGTTACGATGATTTTCCACTTCACTCTAAAATTCTTTGAACTTTTCAAATGTTTCAGACTTATGTTTCATTCAGTACATATACCCATATCTGCTTAAATCATTTGTGAAGGTGAGAAAATAACGATACCCGCTGCGAGCCTCAATATTCATCAGACCACATACATCAGTATGTATGATTTCCAACAAGTCTGTTGCTTGCTCCATTGTTCTGGAGAACAGCGTTTTAGTCATCTTGCCCATGAGGCATGGTTCGCAAGTACCAAGTGATTCATAATCAAGTGATTCCAAAAGTCCATCAGTATGGAGTTTCTTCATGCGCTTTACACCAATATGACCCAAACGACAGTGCAACAAATAAGTTGCACTATCATTATCAACTCTGCATCTTTTGGCTTCAACATTTATGAATATGTGTGTCACTACTATCGAGATTTAACACAAATAGACCACTCTTCAAGGGTGCATGACCAGAAAAGATATTACTCATATAAATAGAACAACCATTATTCTCATATTTAAATGAATAACCGTCTCGCATAAAACAAGATCCAGATATAATGTTCATGCTCAACACTGGCACCAAATAACAATTATTCACATCTAAAACTAACCCCGAAGGTAGATGTAGAGGTAGCGTGCCGACGGCGATCACATCGACTTTGGAACCATTTCCCACGCGCATTGTCACCTCATCCTTAGCCAGTCTTCGCTTAATCCGTAGTACCTGTTTCGAGTTGCAAATATTAGCAACAGAACCAATATCAAATAACCAGGTGCTACTGCGAGCTCTGGTAAGGTGCACATCAATAACATGTATATCACATATACCTTTGTTCACCTTGCCATCCTTCTTATCCGCCAAATACTTGGGGCAGTTCCGCTTCCAATGACCAGTCCCTTTGCAGTAGAAGCACTCAGTCTCAGGTTTAGGTCCAGATTTGTGTTTCTTCTCTTGAGCAGCAACTTGCTTGTCGTTCTTCTTGAAGTTCCCCTTCTTCGTCCCTTTACCCTTTTTCTTGAAATTGGTGGTTTTGTTAACCATCAACACATGATGCTCCTTTTTGATTTCTACCTCCGCAACCTTTAGCATCGCGAAGAGCTCAGGAATTGTATTATCCATCCCTTGCATATTATAGTTCATCATGAAGCTCTTGTAGCTTGGTGGCAGTGATTGGAGAATTCTGTCAATAACACTATCATCTGGAAGATTAACTCCCAGTTGAATCAAGTGATTGCAGTACCTAGACATTCTGAGTATATGCTCAGTGACAGAACTATTCTGCTCCGTCTTGCAGCTGTAGAACTTATTGGAGACTTCATATCTCTCAATCCGGGCATTTGCTTGAAATATTAACATCAACTCCTGGAACATCTCATATGCTCCATGACGTTCAAAACATCGTTGAAGTCCCGGTTCTAAGCTGTAAAGCATGGCACATTGAACTATCGAGTAGTCATCAACACGCGACTGCCAGGCATTCACAATGTATGCAGTTGCCGACGCAGGTGGTACACCTAGCGGTGCTTCCAGGATGTGATTCTTCTATGCAGCAATGAGGATAATCCTCAAGTTACGGACTCAGTCCGTGTAATTTATACCATCATCTTTCAACTTTGTTTTCTCAAGGAACGCATTAAAATTCAACGGAACAACAGTACGGGCCATCTATCTACAATAACATAGACAAGCAAAATACTATGAGGTACTAAGTTCATGATAAATTTAAGTTCAATTAATCATATTACTTAAGAACTCCCACTTAGATAGACATCCCTCTAATCATCTAAGTGATCACGTGATCCATATCAACTAAACCATAACCGATCATCACGTGAAATGGAGTAGTTTTCAACGGTGAACATCACTATGTTGATCATATCTACTATATGATTCACGCTCAACCTTTCGGTTTCAGTGTTCTGAGGCCATATCTGCATATGCTAGGCTTGTCAAGTTTAACCCGAGTATTCTGCACGTGTAAAACTGTCTAACACCTGTTGTAGATGAACGTTGCGCTTATCACACCCGATCATCACGTGGTGTCTCGGCACGACGAACTTTGGCAACGGTGCATACTCAGGGAGAACACTTTTACCTTGAAATTTAGTGAGAGGTCATCTTATAATGCTACCATCAAACAAAGCAGAATAAGATGCACAAAGGATAAACATCACATGCAATCAATATAAGTTATATGATATGGCCATCATCAACTTGTACCTTTGATCTGCATCTCCAAAGCACCGTCATGATCACCATTGTCACCAACGCGACACCTTGATCTCCATCATAGCATCGTTGTCGTCTCGCCAACTATTGAATCTACAACTATCGCTACCGCTTAGTGATAAAGTAAAGCAATTACAGGGCGATTGCATTGCATACAATAAAGCGACAACCATATGGCTCCTGCCAGTTGCCGATAACTGTGTTACAGAACATGACCATCTCATACAATATAGCATCATGTCATGACCATATCACATCACAACATGCCCTCCAAAAACAAGTTAGACGTCCTCTACTTTGTTGTTGCAAGTTTTACGTGGCTGCTATGGGCTGAGCAAGAACCGTTCTTATCTATGCATCAAAACCACAACGATAGTTCGTCAAGTTAGTGATGTTTTAACCTTCACAAGGACCGGGCGTAGCCACACTCGGTTCAAAGAAAGTTGGAGAAACTGACACCCGCCAGCCACCTGTGTGCAAAGCACGTCGGTAGAACCAGTCTCGCGTAAGCATACGCGTAATGTCGGTCCGGGCCGCTTCATCCAACAATACCGCCGAACCAAAGTATGACATGCTGGTGAGCAGTATGACTTGTATCGCCCACAACTCACTTGTGTTCTACTCGTGCAGATAACATCTACACAATAACCTGGCTCGGATGCCACTGTTGGGGAACGTAGTAATTTCAAAAAAAATTCCTACGCACACACAGGATCATGGTGATGCATAGCAACGAGAGGGGAGAGTGTGTCCACGTACCCTTGTAGACCGAATGCGGAAGCGTTAGCCCAACACGGTTGATGTAGTCGTACGTCTTCATGATCCGACCAATCTAAGTACCGAACGCACGGCACCTCCGAGTTCTGCACACGTTCAACTCGACGACGTCCCGCGAGCTCCGATCCAGCAAAGCTTCACAGGAGAGTTTCGTCAGCACGACGGCGTGGTGACGGTGATGATGATGCTATCGACGCAGGGCTTCGCCTAAGCACCACTACAATATGATCGAGGTGGATTATGGTGGAGGGGGGCACCGCACACCGCTAAGAGATTAATGATCAATTGTTGTGTCCATGGGGTGCCCTCCTGCCCCTGTATATAAAGGAGCAAGGGGGAGGAGGCGGCCGGCCAGGGAGAGGGGGGAGTCCTACTCCCACTAGGAGTAGGACTCCTCCTTTTCCTAGTAGGAGTAAGAGAGGGGGAAGGAAAGGGAGAGGAGGAGAAGGAAAGAGGGGGCCGGACCCCTTGCGCTAAACCAATTCGGTTTGGGCCTTGGGGGCGCGCCCCACACTCCCCTTGCTGCCCTCTATTTACACTAAGGCCCATGTAGGCCCATTAAGCCCCCTGGAGGGTTCCGGTAACCCCCCGGTACTCCGATATATGTCTGAAACCTTCCGGAACCTTTCCGATGTCCGAGCATAGTCGTCCAATATATCGATCTTTACGTCTCGACCATTTCGAGACTCCTCGTCATGTCTGTGATCATATCCGGGACTCCGAACTACCTTTTGTACATCAAAACACAAAAGCTCATAATACCGATCGTCACCGAACTTTAAGCATGCGGACCCTACGAGTTTGAGAACTATGTAGACATGACCGAGACACGTCTCCGGTCAATAACCAATAGTGGAACCTGTATGCTCATATTAGCTCCCACATATTCTACGAAGATTGAGGGAGTCCTGGATTAGGGGGTGTTCGGGTAGCCGGACTATACCTTCAGCCGGACTCGAGGACTATGAAGATACAAGATTGAAGACTTTGTCCCGTGTCCGGATGGGACTTTCCTTGGCGTGGAAGGCAAGCTTGGCGATGCAGATATTCAAGATCTCCTACCATTGTAACCGACTCTATGTAACCCTAACCCTATCCGGTGTCTATATAAACCGGAGGGTTGTAGTCCGTAGGCAATCAACTCCATATACAACAATCATACCGTAGGCTAGCTTCTAGGGTTTTGCCTCCTTGATCTCGTGGTAGATCTACTCTTGTACTACCCATATCATCAATATTACTCAAGCAGGACGTAGGGTTTTACCTCCATCAAGAGGGCTCGAACCTGGGTAAAACATCGTGTTCCCTGCCTCCTGTTACCATCCGGCTTAGGCGCACAGTTTGGGACCCCCTACCCGAGATCCGCCGGTTTTGATACCGACATTGGTGCTTTCATTGAGAGTTCCTCTGTGCCGTCACAATCAGGAAGGATGCCTCCTCCCGTCTTTAAAGACGGCACCGTTGCTAAGGGAGCCTTGGCTGTCGGCTAAACCCTCCGGCTAGGTGGTTTCCTCATGACCGCCTGTTCGGCTGTTGCGCCGATGGTGACCTCTCGGGTCATCAAAAGCAACCTACACGTCAGCTCGGAGCTCGTCGAGCAGCTAGATCCAATGGAGCTCTCTTCCGTAAACGAGCTCTTGGATCGCATCGCCGCCCTGGGGGTCACTACGGATTACGACCAGGTTGGGCTTAAACCCGATCTAAGAGAAATTAACTCTCCCCAAGTCACCCACCACGTTGTCGTGGTAGAGACGCAGTGCGGCGACCCTTCATCTATTTTAAGGACTAGCTACGTCCGAATTCCCGACCCCTCCAAGCCGGATACCCGCAGAGGGGGAGATGTAACTCAAGACCTGAGCTTAGGATCAGGCAACGGGCCAGATTCACTGGACAACATCCAAGAATCCGAACTTCAGAGTTCGGAAACTCTTCGGCCTCCGAATCTTGGATTGGGTGAGGTTTCAGATTCAACGACACCCGCCCACCCGATCATAAGCGATCTCTCCCAAATCAGGCAGAGGCCCGAGGAAACAGTACATCATTACTGGGCCAGATTCCTCCTGGTTATGAACAGGATAAAGGATTGCCGCGAGGAAGACGCAATCTCAATTTTCTGCAGTAATTGCACGGACAAGGGAATCCTTAACGCCGTAAGTCGTCGTGATATCACACGCTTCGCTGACTTGGTGTCCATAGTACAAAAATACTTTGCGATGGAAAGCGCCTGGAAAACCGAAATAAATTTTTGGGATAATCCGGCCTTGAATAGTAATCCCGTCCGAACTAAGAGGGTGCATTATCACAGGACACCCGGGATAAACACCAAAAAGCCAAAACCCTCTACAGGGCATGGAACCGTACTGGAAAGATGGCTTGATGGACCATGTAGAATTCACAGTACAGAGGACGCCACACCAACTCACAGCCTTAGAGCATGTTGGATACTCCGGCAGGTGGCCAAAATCGACGAGGACCTCCTAATTCCGGAGGCCACAGAAAGCCAACCCAAGGACACCAGTACCGTTCTCACAGTCTTCGAGACTTTTGCATCAAACAATGTGCGAAAAAGAACACTCCGCAGCCTCGCCGAAGTCTATCAAGTTGCAACAATAAATCCATGGAGCGACACTGCCATTACCTTCAACGCAAGTGATGAACCTAGATTCCAAACAGCCCGAGCACCAGCCACATTGGTCCTCTGTCCCATAGTGGACGGCTTTCGCCTCACCAAGGTGCTCATGGATGGAGGCAGCGGACTGAACCTCATTTATGAGGAAACCCTTCAAAAATGGAAATAGACTGGAACCGCGTCAAGCGAAGTAACACAACCTTTAGAGGAATAATCCCCAGTCAGGAAGCGCGCTGCACAGGAAAAATCACACTAGATGTGGTGTTCGGCACGCCGAATAATTACTGGTCCGAAGAAGTCACGTTTCAGGTGGCCCCGTTTAAGAGCGGATATCACGCTTTACTAGGGTGGGAAGCATTCACAATCTTCCAAGCAATACCCCATTACGGGTACATGAAGCTTAAGATGCCCGGGCCGAATGGAATTATCACTCTAGCTAGTGATCCAGACATAGCACTCCGTGCCGAAAACAAGACGTCCGCATTAGCCCTTGAGGCGCTATCCAAAGCCTTAGCGGCCGAGGAACTGACTGCGCTGCGCTCCACGGTTAACAGGGATGATGTGATACTCGATAAGAGATCCAAATCCACGTCCTTCAAGCCAGCTGACGAAATAGTCAAATTCCAGGTCCATCCAACGGACCCCAATAAAACAGCTTCCATCGGGGCACGACTGACCCCTGATGCAGACGCCGCACTGCGAGAGTTCCTACGAGAGAACTGGGACATCTTCGCCTGGCACCCTTCAGACATACCAGGGATCCCACGCAGGCTGGCCGAACACAACTTAAATATCCTAAAAGGATTTAAACCTGTCAAACAAGCCCTTCGGCGTTTTTCCGAACCCAAGAGACATGCTATGGGAGAAGAGCTGGCCAAGCTATTGGAAGCCGGATTCATCAGAGACATAAAACATCCGGACTGGCTAGCAAACCTGGTGATGGTACCAAAGAAGGACAAATCCTAGCGCCTGTGTGTCGATTTTAAAGGCCTTAACAAGGCTTGCCCAAAGGATCCCTTCCCCCTCCCCCGTATCGATCAAATTATCGATGCCACCGCAGGACACAATTTGTTGTGTTTCCTCGACGCATACTCCGGTTACCATCAAATCAAGATGGCAGAATCAGACCAAGCTGCAACAGCATTCATCACACCATACGACCAATTCTGCTTCAACACAATGCCCTTCGGGCTGAAAAACGCCGGCGCAACATATGGGCGCATGATCCAGACATGTCTGGCAAACCAGATCGGCAAAACAGTGGAGGCATATGTGGATGATGTGGTCGTCAAATCAAGACATGTCGAATCCCTAGTAAACGACTTGAGGCTTACATTCGATAACCTCCGACAATATGACATCAAGCTCAACCCATAAAAATGCGTCTTCGGCGTTCCAGCCGGAAAGCTCTTGGGCTTCATTGTATCCGGTAGAGGAATTGAAGCAAATCCAGCCAAGATCCGAGCTTTGTCACAATTGGATATCCCAAAGGACCTCAAACAAATACAAAAATTAACCGGATGCATGGCGGCTTTAAGCCGCTTCATCTTCCGCTTGGGAGAAAAGGCACTACCCCTCTATCGCCTCCTTCGGCGCACCGAACACTTCGAGTGGACGGATGCCGCCACGGCCGGACTTGATGAAATAAAAGCCATATTGGCAACAAACCCAGTCCTGGCCGCGCCAAACACCAGTGAACCAATGTTATTGTACATTGCAGCAACACACCAAGTTGTCAGTGCAGTGCTCGTTGTCGAGCGGGAAATGGATGGACACAAATTCCCCCTTCAAAGGCCGGTCTACTACGTGTCCACTGTCCTCACTCCATGCAAATCACGGTACCCGCATTATCAAAAGATTGCATACGCGGTATTCATGGCATCCTGGAAGCTACGACACTACTTTCAAGAGTGTTCCATAACAGTAGCCTCGGAAGTACCACTCAACGATATTATCAACAACCGTGATGCAACGGGCCGGATTGCAAAATGGGCCATCGAGCTTCTCCCGTTCAATATAACCTATAAGCCACGGCGAGCTATTAAATCGCAAGTTTTGGCCGACTTCGTCGCAGAATGGACGGAGGCCGAGCTCCCTAAAGAGTACGGCACATATTCAAACTGGATTACGCATTTTGATGGCTCCAAAATGTTGGCCGGGCTGGGGGCTGGCGTCGTCCTGACGTCCCCCACACGAGACACAGTCCAATATGTGCTCCAGATCATGTACACGGATTCCAACAATGCAGTCGAATATGAGGCCCTCCTACATGGTCTCCGGATAGCAGTATCCATGGGTATCCAGCGCCTAGAGGTACGCGGGGATTCAAACCTCGCGATATCCCAAATAAATGGAGACTTCGACGCCAAGGACCCAAAAATGGCAGCTTACCGCAACGCCATCCTAAAAATGTTAGCTCAGTTCGAAGGGCTGGAGTTTCACCATATAGCCCGAGAAAACGATCAAGCAGTGGACGTCCTGGCACGCATCGGAGCAAAACGCGATGCAGTCCCCCCAACATCTTTTTGGAAAGATTGTTCAAGCCATCCGTAGCATGGGAGGGGGAACCCGCAAATAACAGCCCGGACCCAGCCGCACCACTCGACGCCGAACAATATGACACAATTGGAGGCTCTACCAATGAAATTACACCTTTAGCCCACGTAATAATGGTGGTTATCGCCCCGTGGACAGAACCATTCCTAGCCTACCTTACTAGGTAGGAACTCCCGGAGGACCAAAACGAGGCCCGCTGCATAGTGCGGCGATCTAAAGCCTACAGAGTCCATGAGGGAGAGCTTTATAAGAAATGCACTACCGGAGTCCTTCAAAGGTGCATCTCTGAAGAGGAAGGGCGGAACCTTCTGGCTGAAATTCATGCCAGACTCGGTGGTCACCACGCCGCTGCTCGGTTCCTTGTTAGCAAGGCTTTCCGTACAGGCTTTTATTGGCCGACGGCCCGGGCAGACGCTCAGGACCTAGTCCAACGATGCGCTGGTTGCGAACTTTTTGCCAACCAAAGCCATATGCCACCCACCGCACTCCAAACTATACCCATCACCTGGCCTTCTGCGGTCTGGGGGCTTGCCATGGTCGGACCCCTTAAAGGTGGGACCGATAGGAAAAAATACTTACTGGTCATGGTGGATAAATTCACCAAATGGATAAAAGCCAAGCCTGTTAAAACGGTCGAATCCGGACCTGTGATAGACTTCATATCTGGGGTTGTACACCGTTATGGCGTCCCCCATAGCATCATAAGCGATAATGGTACAAACTTTACCGCCGACGAGGTAAAACTCTGGTGCAAAAACATGGGCATCAAGCTCGATTATGCTTCCGTCTATCACCCACAAACCAACGGCCAGGTCGAACATGCAAATGGTCTTATCATGAGAGGCATTAAACCTAGACTGGTGCGGTCCCTCAAGAAATCTAACACGCACTGGGTAGAGGAGCTCGACTCCGTGCTATGGGGGCTGCGGACCACGCCAAATCGCACCACCGGATACACACCATTTTTTATGGTGTACGGCGCAGAGGCAGTTCTGCCCTGCGACATAATTCATGACTCACCTAGAGTGCGCATGTACGAAGAAAGAGAGGCCGAGCTCGATTGGCAGGACAACTTGGACGCCTTGGAGGAGGAGCGTGACGTGGCAAAAGCCCGTTCCGCATTTTATAGACAGCAGGCCCGAAGATATCAAAGCAGAGAAGTACGGGCCAAAAATTACAATGTTGGCGAACTAGTTCTACGCCTGCCGGATAAGAAAAAGGACAAACTCAAGCCCAAGTGGGAAGGTCCATTCATAATCGACCAAGTCCTGACTGGTGAGGCGTACCGCCTGCGAGATGCGTCAGATAACCGACTCGAGCCGAACCCGTGGAACGCCACCCGTCTCCGAAGATTCTATGCCTAGCGCCGGACTCTGTGTTCGTCTCCTTCCTCTGTCCATTTTTTGCATTTTTCTGTCTTACATTTCTCTCCTTCCCCTCTTTTCTTTTTATAGCCCTTAAAGGCTCATCTAGTGACGCGCCACTCGCGCTCATTAAACCTGGGGGCTTCTTTAATAGAAGCTTATTTATACGGGCTTCACGCCCAACACATGCGTCAAACTTCCGCATGTACCTTTTTCTTCACCATTATATGCATCGATATGACTTAAGTTTTGGCCAAGCTGGATTGCCTGGCTCTTGTGCTTACCCCTACATTCCCGATTGTTCGGCTAGGCGGTAAAGGGAGCACCTCTGCGATTGTTACTGCCGGGTCAGCCGGATGTGTACCTCAGACTGGGAGAAGCTGAAAGCTAGCGTTCTTAAGGGAATATTCGGTCGGTGAAATAAAAGATGATCTTTTTACTCATTTTATGCGCCCCCAGATGCTTTTTTCTGCATCTTTTCATGCAGTCCGGACATGCACTTTAGGGCATGCCTCCCAGCGAAAGGAACCCCTAACGGAACTATTCTCTCTGGAAGATGTTTCTTACTAACCATGTAATATAACATAACTAGTTGGGCACTTGTCTGATAAAGCACTAATGACCCCTACGCCTAGTCTCCATGCATACCCCGGTTCTTATATAACCGCTATGGTATTCGGACACACTCCGGACCGTCAGGTCCCGAGGTTGAAGCGAAAAGGTCGGAAACGACAAACGATCTACAATCCCGCTAGAAGGCATTACACATGTCAATTCAAAATTACATAGTCATTCTGACTGATTGTATTCCTCTTCTATACCATCTAACAGGCTGTCTAATTTACAGTCCTGCTGGGAATACTTCGTGGCCAACTCTACTTGGCCGTATACTAAGCTCACAGGGATCTCCTTCCCGTCAGGCCCCACTGGTCCGACCTCGGCCATGTGGTTTGGGTCAGACTTTGTAAAACGGGTCTTCACCATGGCCCAGGCCTCCCTAGCACCTTGTCGGCAGGCCGATATCTTCCACAACCGGAAGTGCCGCCGAGCTCCCTTCAGCTTCTCCGCAAGCTCTCCAAGGCCCTCGGGCACGAAGTGGGCAGGCCATAAGGCTTGGGCAATACCCTGCATCGCCTGCCGAATTCGCTCGTGCAGTTGCAAGAGTTCGGGAAGAAGGTCACCCGTAGAACTGGGCATCTCCTCTACAGGACGACCTGTGAGCATACCTACAGACATTACTCTGTTAGTCGACTTCCTCGCCGAACTTTTTTTTCGAAGTTCGTTCAAGCACTTACTAAAAATGCCGCGTCGAAGCCGCTGATTCTCCTTCGTGGAGTACGACAGCTGGCCACGAACATCTTTAAGTTCGACGTCCAGCTTGGTGTTGGCATCCTGAAGATCATTCTTCTCTCACCTCACCTTTGTCAACGTACTCTCACCGGCCTTTAGCCGGCATAAGAGTTGTTGCTTGTCCGGATCGAGTCCGGCGCCATCTGCAATATGATTTGTCAGATTTGCACCCACACCGTACAATACTAATCTTTCGAAGTGTATCTTACCTGAGGGGGTCTCTTTGGGCTCCCCTGCTGCGGCTAGTACAGCCTCTAGTTGGGCCTTGCACTTTTCCAGCTCCTGGGACAGTACGGTATTCTTCTCTGTAAGAACCTGCATATTAAATGATCCTTAAATCAGTTGCTCTAACTGCTTCAAGTCTCGGGGGCTACTGGAATATATATTTAACCAAAATTTTCTTACCCGTATGTCTTTTACATACTGCTCTGTGGCTCTGGCTAAACCATTTTGAGCGGCACGGGGGTACGCATCTCCCGAATTAAAGGCATCTAAAGCCTCTTGGGAGAAACAAGCGTCGCGTAGAACTGTCCGACGACGCCTGTGGTTCATGGCACTCTCCACTTCAGAATTTGTGGCAGACAGCCTGTCCGCATCCTCTGTCGGAGGAGCGTCCAGTGCGCGCCTAGTGCTCGCCTCCGCTTCCTGGCTAGACATTGGAGCTTGGCTGGTGGAGGCGTGATTGGCAACCTCTCCGGATGTAGTCCGGCGAGGTCTCTTCGTTCTGAAGATAGCACGAACGTTAATATGCCCTGACAGAATAACACCAGGGAAACAGAGGGTGCGCTATACCTTTGCGCCGGCATCTCAGTCCGGACTGCATTCCTTTTTGTCCCATGGGGCCCTGCGGCCCCTCGTTGGCTAGCCGCCGCAGGTTCGACCTCCTGCCTCGGAAATCTCCACTGGAAAACACGATTGTCGTCAAAAACACCGGAATGCGTGAGAGTGGAATTTCTCTCAAGGGAATGAGATGTTGGGGAACGTAGCAGAAATTCAAAATTTTCTACGCATCACCAAGATCAATCTATGGAGAAGTCTACCAACGAGGGAAGGAGAGTGCATCTACATACCCTTATAGATCGCTACGCGGAAGCGTTCAAGAGAACGGGGTTGATGGAGTCGTACTCGTCGTGCTCCAAATCACCGATGATCCTAGTGCCGAATGGACGGCACCTCCATGTTCAACACACGTACAGCCCGGTGACGTCTCCTACGCCTTGATGCAGCAAGGGGAGAAGGAGAGGTTGGGGAAGACTCCATCCAGCAGCAGCACGACGGCGTGGTGGTGGTGGAGGAGCGTGGTACTCCAGTAGGGCTTCGCCAAGCACCGCAAGAGACGAGGAGGGAGAGGGGTAGGGCTGCGCCAAGAAGGAGAGGAACTCATGTGTCTTGGGCAGCCCAAACCTCAAGTATATATAGGGGGATGGGAGGGGCTGCGCCCCCACCTAGGGTTCCCTCCCTAGGGGTGGCGGCATGTAACGCCCCGAGACCGATGTGCCAGGTGTCCTCCTGTTATTCGCTGTTGTTGCCATGTCATTGCTTGCGTGTCATGCATTGCATATCATGTCATCATGTGCATTTCATTTGCATACGTGTTCATCTCATGCATTCGAGCATTTTCCCCGTTGTCCGTTTTGCATTCCGGCGCTTCGTTCTCCTCCGGTGGTCATATCTACCTTTCTCTCGTGTGTGGGGATTAAACATTTCCGGATTGGACCGATACTTGCCAAGCGGCCTTGGTTTACTATCGGTGGACCGGCTGTCAAGTTTCGTACCATTTGGACTTCGTTTGATACTCCAACGGTTAACCGAGGGACTGAAAAGGCCTTGTGTGTGTTGCAGCCCAACACCCCTCCAATTTGGCCCAAAACCCACCTAAACTTGCTCCATCATCTCGGTCGTTCAATCACGATCGCGTGGCTGAAAACCGCACCTCATTTGGACTCTCCTAGCTCCCTCTACCTATAAATATGTGGCTCTCCCCGATTTTTCGCGCAGTCCAAACCCTAGCTTCTTCCCACTCCGCCGCCGAACATGTCCGTGCCCGCCGGACGCGTCCAGCCTCCACCTCACCCCGGCCAATCAGTGCTTGCCATGTCAGCTCCACCGCCGCCTCGTCCAATCGCGCACCGCCACGCCGTCCCGGCGCCCCGCCTCTCCATCGCGTGGCCCGCCGAGCCCATCGTGGGCCCGCGCGGGCCCATCCCATCGCCGCTCGCGGAGCAGCGCCGCTCGGCCGCCTCTTCATCGCTCTGCCGCGGAGCCGCTACTCCGGCGACCTCGCCCCGCCGGCGGGCTCCTCCACGCCGCCCCGCCGCCTAGGCCGCCGTGCGCCGCCTCCACCGCCCGCCGCCTTCGTGCCTCGCCGCGCGCGAGCTCGCCGCCGCCATCCGCTGTTGCCAGGCCAGCCCAAGCACCTCACCTCGCCGGTGTGCCCCGCTCCTCCCGCCGGAGTCCCTCGTCGCCGGAGCGAGCCGCCTCGCCGGAGTCCTCCTCCCTCGCCGGCCGGATCTGGTGAGGGTGGACCAGATCCACCACTCCCCGAACCAAACACCCGTCTCGGATCTGCACCGCGCCGTCCTGGATCCCTCCGTCTCGCGTTGACTTTTCATCCCATGTTCTTCATGCCGTAACTTTGTATCCGTAGCTCCGTTTTGGGCATATAACATATCAAAATGTTCTTCTCAGAGAGCTCATCATTTCATCTCATTGCATCATTTTCATTTGAGTTCATCTTGATGCCCGAAATGCTGTTAGAAGAGTGCTACTTGAGATAATTGTCAGATTTGCTGCTCCATTTAGATATTTGTCATTTTTGCCATGATTATTGTGTGCATGATATGCCCATGAGCCCTACATGTGTTTTGTTATGAGTTTTGCCATCTTTCTAGAGGTGCAACCCATGTATTTTTGTGATGTGTGTGGTGACTAGCACAAGCTTGCAAAGTGGTGCACTTGGTAATGCTGATTTCAGGGACTTAGCATTTCCACTAAGTCCTTGGTCTGTTTATCTCATTATGCCATATGTTCATGTTGTTTCCTAGTGATCCGTGCCTCTTTTGAGGATGATCAGTAATGATGTTTTGTTAATATTGTAGTGCTATATCCATCCATGTCTTTGTTTGCAATTATGGAGCACCCTAGCTTGAGTCAATCGAGCTCTACTTTTGCTACTTCGTGAATCTGGGTAGATTGTCTACTTGTTAGCAATTTTGCCGAGGATGTTGTAGTTGATCCGTGCATGCTATGCTATTGTTCTTGCCATGTCTAGCTTGCGTTTTGTGTGTTCTTGATGGGTGTATGCTTAGATTGTCATGTCTTGCTCCGTAGTGAGTGCTTCGAGCTCATAAACATGCCTACTTGATATCTGTTTTCAGCATGCTCCAGTTTCACTAAGTCTGTGATCTGATTATGTTTTTGCCATGTTCACATGCTTGCAATTGTATTTTCTGATTCCTTTTGGCTCAAGGTCACTAAGGGACTTTTGTTAAGCTCTTTGAGTAGCTCCATGCCATGCTTCACTTTGCCATGTTCAGGTCCTGTAGCATATAGTTTTCATGCTCCGAAGTGTGCTACCTGATCTGAAATTCCAGAGAAGTGTTAATTTCACTAAGTCTGAAATCTGTTTACCATATGCATTTTTGCCATGCTTGTTTGAACCTGTTAGTTGATGAATTGGCCGTAGCTCAGTGCTAGACTTTTGTTAAGCATCATGAATGGATTCCTTCCATGTGTTTTGTTGCCATGTTTGAGTGTTGTAGCATGTTCATCTTGTTGCATTTAGTTGGCTACTTGCTGTATATCGCAGACCATGGCCATATTTGAATTGCTCGCCATTTCCAAACCGTAACTCCGATTCCGGTGATCTTTATATTGTTTTCAAGAGATTTCATCTCACCTTTCCAGTGCCACACTTGGATTTCCATGTTGAGTCCAGGTTCATTTATTCCCTTGCAAATCATGCATATGCATCGCATACCGCATCTCGCATATCATACCATGTTCTTGTGTTGGTTGTTTACTATGTTGTGTGCTTCTTTCCGGTGTGTGCTTCTTCGAGTTGATTCCGGTAACGTCGCGTTTGTGAGGACCCGTTCGTCTACGCCCGTTTGTCTTCTTCAGGGACTCGTTCTTCTTCCTTGCGGGATTTCAGGCAAGATGATCATACCCTCGAAATCACTTCTATCTTTGCTTGCTTAGTTGCTCGCTCTTTTGCTATGCCTATGCTGCGATACCTACCACTTGCTTATCATGCCTCCCGAATTGTTGAACCAAGCCTCTAACCCACCTTGTCCTAGCAAACCGTTGATTGGCTATGTTACCACTTTGCTCAGCCCCTCTTATAGCATTGTTAGTTGCAGGTGAAGATTGAAGTTTGTTCCTTGTTGGAACATGGAGATGCTGTTCCTTGTTGGAACATGGAGATGCTGTTCCTTGTTGGAACATGTTTACTTCTTGGGATATCACAATATATCTTATTTAATTAATGCATCTATATACTTGGTAAAGGGTGGAAGGCTCGGCCTTATGCCTGGTGTTTTGTTCCACTCTTGCCACCCTAGTTTCCGTCATATCGGTGTTATGTTCCCGGATTTTGCGTTCCTTACGCGGTTGGGTTATAATGGGAACCCCTTGACAGTTCGCTTTGAATAAAACTCCTCCAGCAAGTCCCAACCTTGGTTTTACCATTCGCCACCTAGCCTCTTTTTCCCTTGGGTTAGGCCAGCCCAAGGGTCATCTTTATTTTAACCCCCCGGGCCAGTGCTTGTCTAAGTGTTGGTCCGAAATGGGCAGCCTGCGGGGCCACCTCGGGGAAACTTGAGGGCTGGTTTTACTCGTAGCTTGACCTTTCCGGTGTTGCCCTGAGAACGAGATATGTGCAGCTCCCATCAGGATGTCGGCACATCGGGCGGCTTTGCTGGACTTGTTTTACCATTGTCGAGGATGTCTTGTAGAACCGGGATACCGAGTCTGACCGGAATGTCTCGGGAGGAGGTCTATTCCTTCGTTGACCGTGAGAGCTTGTCATGGGCTAAGTTGGGACACCCCTGCAGGGATTTGAACTTTCGAAAGTCGTGCCCGCGATTATGGGCAGATGGGAATTTGTTAATGTCCGGTTGTAGATAACTTGAACCTTAACTTATTTAAAATGAATCAACTGCGTGTGTAACCATGATGGTCTCTTTCCGGCGGAGTCCGAGAAGTGAACACGGTGTTGGAGTTATGCTTGACGTAGGTTGTTCTAGGATCACTTCTTGATCATAGTTGTTCGACCGTGCTTTTGCCTTCTCTTCTCACTCTCTTTTGCGTATGTTAGCCACCATATATGCTAGTCACTTGCTGCAGCTCCACCTCATACCTTTTACCTTACCCATAAGCTTAAATAGTCTTGATCGCGAGGGTGCGAGATTGCTGAGTCCCTGTGGCTCACAGATACTTCCAAAACCAGCTTGCAGGTGCCGATGAGTCCGTGCAGATGACGCAACCAAGCTCAGGAGGAGCTCGATGAAGATCTTGTCCTTTGTGTTGCTTCGTTCTAGTTGATCAGTAGTGGAGCCCAGTTGGGGTCAATCGGGGACCTTGTCGCATTTGGGGTTCTTCTTTTATTTTGGTTCCGTAGTCGGACCTTGATTGTATTTGGATGTTGTAATGCTTTATTCATGTATTTGTGTGAAGTGGCGATTGTAAGCCAATTATGTATCTCTTTCCCTTATGTATTACATGGGTTGTGTGAAGATTACCTCACTTGCGACATTGCTTTCTATGCGGTTATGCCTCTAAGTCGTGCCTCGACACGTGGGAGATATAGCCGCATCGAGGGCATTACAAGTTGGTATCAGAGCCTTCCCCGACCTTAGGAGCCCCATTGCTTGATCGTTTTAGCGGCCGAGTTGTGTCTAGAAAACATGTTTTGAGTCATTTAGGAATTATATATCAGAGAGTTTAGGAATTCTTTTTACTTCCCAGTCTCCTAATCGCTCTGGTAAGGCATCCTGACATAGAGTTTTGACTCTTCCCTTCTCAAATTTCAGTAAAAAAAATTTTGGATCACGCGGGTATCTTGGAATCGTTCCGATGGTTTTATGACGAGAACATTGTCTTGGTGCCTCCTGTCTGGGGTTTTGTGGAAGTGTTCCGGGGAGTTGGGCTCCAAGGTGTTGTCGTCATAATTTTATCGTTGCAATTCTGGAATACCTGAGTTTAGTACGTCGACATCGAAAATCTCTTTTATGCAGTTGTTGGTGAGATAACCTCGACGCCACCCAGTACTGGGGCGGGAGTTCGGGAGTATTGCAATAACTCATATAACGGATGCTTTTCGAAGGTTGAGGTAGATGATTTCCGAAGGTTTCTTGGTTATGTGTTGAAGGATGGATACAGCTGGATGTAGGATTTGCTAGTTTGGGTGAGATATTATGCTTCCCCTGTATCCCCAACACCTGATTGCATAACCAGAAAGGTTCGGGAGTTTTATAGGTGGGAATTCAAGTATCTCCTAGGATATCTTTTCGACAGATGTATGATTTGAAATTGGGGTTTGACATCTAGTGGTCCGCCTATCCACGGTCGGTTTTACAGTGGTCTCGTTGTGTCTTAAGGAGTCCTTGGCTATGCTGACTCGGGGATGCTTCGTATGTCATGTGCACTGCCTTGTACATGATGGTGTTGTACGATCGAGCCCGTGTAGGCCCCACCACGAAAACTTCGGACGAAATCTCTATCATATGTTTGTTCTGGCTTATTCTGCAAGCCAATCCTTGTTTTGTTTTGAGATGTGGTATTCGAGTTGCTTCGAAGTCAAATGTTGATTCCATACCTTTCTCATAATGGTGTTCTCATACTCCGATGTGAATACTAATCCTTCTTGATAATCGAGATTGTCATGTCAATCCTTTTTCAACCGGCGTGTTTCTCTTCAAGTGAATCCGTTCGCTTTCAACTTCCGCTTGATCAAGTATCAGTTCTTCTCAACGGTGTTTGTTTCATCCGTCTCCTAGTTGCCTTTGTTTTTCCCACCCTCCCACCCTTGTTTCTTCAAGGACTCAGATTTCTTTATCAAGTATCCTTTTATTTTTGTGAAGTCTCTCCATTCTTTTCCGCCAATGTTCTTACCCGGTGGTTTCCATGAAGATGTTCTACTAGTTCGTCATTCTTCATTCTTTTCTTTACCTCCGGACCAAAACAGGACTTCCCATATATAAATCTTTACCTCCGGACCATCCCGGAACTCCTCATGACGTCCGGGATCTCATCCGGGACTCCGAACAACATTCGGTAACCACATACAAACTTCCTTTATAACCCTAGCGTCATCGAACCTTAAGTGTGTAGACCCTACGGGTTCGGGAACCATGCAGACATGACCAAGACGTTCTCCGGTCAATAACCAACAGCGGGATCTGGATACCCATGTTGGTTCCCACATGTTCCACGATGATCTCATCGGATGAACCACGATGTCGAGGACTCGATCAATCCCGTATACAGTTCCCTTTGTCTAGCGGTATTGTACTTGCCCGAGATTCGATCGTCGGTATCCCGATACCTTGTTCAATCTCGTTACCGGCAAGTCTCTTTACTCGTTACGTAACACATCATCCCGTGATCAAATCCTTGATCACATTGTGCACATTATGATGATGTCCTACCGAGTAGGCCCATAGATACCTCTTCGTCACACGGAGTGACAAATCCCAGTCTCGATTCATGCCAACCCAACAGACACTTTCGGAGATACCTGTAGTGTACCTTTATAGCCACCCAGTTACATTGTGACGTTTGGCACACCCAAAGCACTCCTACGGTATCCGGGAGTTACACAATCTCATGGTCTAAGGAAATGATATTTGACATTAGAAAAGCTTTAGCAAACGAACTACACGATCTTGTGCTAGGCTTAGGATTGGGTCTTGTCCATCACATCATTCTCCTAATGATGTGATCTCGTTATCAACGACATCCAATGTCCATGGTCAGGAAACCTTAACCATCTATTGATCAACGAGCCAGTCAACTAGAGGCTTACTAGGGACATGGTGTTGTCTATGTATCCACACATGTATCTGAGTTTCCTATCAATACAATTCTAGCATGGATAATAAACGATTATCATGAACAAGGAAATATAATAATAACCAATTTATTATTGCCTCTAGGGCATATTTCCAACAGTCTCCCACTTGCACTAGAGTCAATAATCCAGTTCACATCGATATGTGATTAACACTCAAGGTCACATCCCCATGTGACTAACACCCAAAGAGTTCTGGGTTTGATCATGTTATGCTTGTGAGAGAGGTTTCAGCCAATGGGTCTGCAACATTCAGATCCGTATGTACTTCGCAAATTTCTATGTCATCTGTTAGATGCAACTACTACGCTACATTTGGAGCCATTTCAAATAACTGTTCTACTTGGAGCTATTCCATTATACGTATCCGGTATCTCTACTCAGAGCTATCCGGATAGGTGTTAAGCTTGCATCGACGTAACTCTTTACGTCGAACTCTTTATCACCTCCATAACCGAGAAAATATCCGTATTCCTCTAAGGATAATTTAGACCGCTATCTGGTGATCTACTCCTAGATTACCTTTGTACCCTCTTGCCAGATATGTGGCAAGGCACACATCAGGTGCGGTACTCAGCATGGCATACTATATAGAGCCTATGACAAAAGCATAGGGGACGACCTTCGTCCTTCCTCTTTCTTCTGCCGTGGTCGAGCTTTAAGTCTTAACTTCATACCTTACAACTCAGGCAAGAACTCCTTCTTTGACTGATCCATCTTGAACACCTTCAAGATCATGTCAAGGTATGTGCTCATTTGAAAGTACCATTAAGCGTTTTGATCTATCCTTATAGATCTTGATGCTCAATGTTCAAGTAGCTTAATCCAGGCTTTCCATTGAAAAACACTTTCCAAATAACCCTATATGCTTTCCAGAAATTCTACATCATTTCTGATCAATAATATGTCAACAACATATATTCATCAGAAATTCTATAGTGCTCCCACTCACTTCTTTGGAAATACAAGTTTCTCATAAACTTTGTATACACCCAAAATCTTTGATCGTCTCATCAAAGCATACATTCCAACTCCGAGATGCTTACTCCAGTCCTTAGAAGGATTGCTGGAACTTTGCATACTTATTAGCATCTTTCAGGATTGACAAAACCTTCTGGTTGTATCACATACAACCTTTCCTCAAGAAAATCTTCGAGGAAACAATGTTTTGACATCCTATCTGCAAGATTTCATAAATAATGAAGTAATCGCTAATATAATTCCAACAGACTCTTAGCATCGCTACGAGTGAGAAAGTCTCATCATAGTCATCTCCTTGAACTTGTCGGAAAAAATCTTAATGACAAGTCGAGCTTTCTTAATGGTGATACTTACCATCATTGTCCGTCTTCCTTTTAAAATCCATTTGTACTCAATAGCCTTACGACCATCGAGCCATTCTGCCAAAGTCTACACTTTGTTTTCATACATGGATCCTCTCTCGGATTTATGGCCTCGAGCCATTTATCGGAATCTGGGCCCACCATCGCTTCTCCATAGCTCGTAGGTTCATTGTTGTCTAGCAACATGACTTCCAAGATAGGATTACGTACCACTCTAAAGTAGTATGCATCCTTGTCATCCTACGAGGTTTGGGAGTGACTTGATCCGAAGTCTCATGATCAATATCATAAGCTTCCACTTCAATTGGTGTAGGTGCCACAGGAACAACTCTTTGTGCCCTTCTATACACTAGTTGAAGTGACGGTTCTATAACCTCATCAAGTCTCCACCATCCTCCCACTCAATTCCTTCGAGAGAAACTTTTCCTCGAGAAAGGACCCGATTCTAGAAACAATCCCTTATTGCTTTCGGATCTGAGACAGGAGGTATACCCAACTGTTTTGGGTGTCCTATGAAGATGCATTTATCCGCTTTGGGTTCGAGCTTATCAGCCTGAAACTTTGTCACATAAGCGTCGCAGCCCCAAACTTTTAAGAAATGACAGCTTAGGTTTCTCTAAACCATAGTTCATACGGTGTCATCTCATCGGAATTACGTGGTGCCCTATTTAAAGTGAATGTGGTTGTCTCTAATGCCTAACCCATAAACTATCGTGGTAATTCGATAAGAGACATCATGGTATGCATCATATCCAATAGGGTGCAGTTATGATGTTCGGACACACCATCACACTATGGTGTTCCAGGCTGTATTAGTTGTGAAACAATTTCCACAATATCTTAATTCTGTGCCAAACTCGTAATTCAGATATTCATCTCTATGATCATATCATAGATATTTTATCCTCTTGTCACGACGATCTTTCAACTTCACCTTGAAATTACTTGAACCTTTCAATAATTCAGACTCGTGATTCATCAAGTAAATATACTCAACATCTACTCAAATCATTTGTGAAGTAAGAACATAACGATATCCACTACACGCCTCAGCACTCATTGGACTGCACACATCAAAATGTATTACTTCCAACAAGTTGCTTTCTAGTTCCATTTTACTGAAAATGAGGCTTTCAGTCATCTTGCCCATGTGGTATGATTTGCATGTCTCAGGTGATTCAAAATCAAGTGAGTCCAAATGGTCCATTTGCATGGAGTTTCTTCATGCATATACACCAATAGACATGGTTCGCATGTCTCAAACTTTTCAAAACGAGTGAGCCCAAAGATCCATCAACATGGAGCTTCTTCATGCGTTTTATACCGATATGACTTACGTGGCAGTGCCACAAGTAGGTGGTACTATCATTACTATCTTATATCTTTTTGGCATGAACATGTGCATCACTACGATCGAGATTCAATAAACCATTCATTTTAGGTGCAAGACCATTGAAGGCATTATTCAAATAAACAGAGTAACCATTATTCTCCTTGAATGAATAACCGTATTGTGACAGACATAATCCAATCATGTCTATGCTCAACGCAAGCACCAATCTCGATGGTAGAGGGAGCGTGCGATGCTTGATCACATCAAGCTTGGGAAAAACTTCCAACACATATCGCCAGCTCACCTTTATCTAGTCTCCGTTTACTCCGCAACTTTTTTTTTTATTTCGAGTTTACTAACATTTAGCAACCGAACCGGTATCTAATACCATGGTGCTACTAGGAGTACTAGTAAAGTACACATTAACACAATGTATATCCAATATACTTCTATCGACTTTGCCAGCCTTCTCATCTACCAAGTATCTAGGGTAATTCTGCTCCGGTGGCTGTTCCCCTTATTACAGAAGCACTTAGTCTCGGGTTTGGGTTCAACCTTGGGTTTCTTCACTAGAGCAGCAGCTGATTTGCCGTTTCATGAAGCATCCCTTTTTGCCCTTGCCCTTCTTGAAACTAGTGGTTTCACCAACCATCAACAATTGATGCTCCTTCTTGATTTCTACTTTTGTGGTGTCAAACATCGCGAATATCTCAAGGATCATCATATATGTCCCTGATATATTATAGTTCATCACGAAGCTCTAGCAGCTTGGTGGTAATGACGTCGGAGAAATATCACTATCTCATCTGGAAGATCAACTCCCACTCGATTGAAATGATTGTTGTACTCAGACAATCTGAGCACAAGCTCAACAATTGAGCTTTTCTCCCTTAGTTTGCAGGCTAAGAAAATCGTCGGAGGTCTTATACCTCTTGACGTGGGCACGAGCCTGAAATCCCAATTTCAGCCCTCGAAACATCTCATATGTTTCGCGACGTTTCAAAACGTCTTCGGTACCTCAACTCTAAACCGTTTAACTGAACTATCACGTAGTTATCAAAATGTGCATGTCAGATGTTCGCAACATCCACAGACGACATTCGAGGCTCAGCACATTGAGCAGTGCATTAAGGACATAAGCCTTCTATGAAGCAATGAGGACAATCCTCAGTTTACGGACCTAGTCCGCATAATTGCTACTATCATCTTTCAACTAAATTTTCTCTAGGAACATATCTAAACAGTAGAACTGAAGCGCGAGCTACGACATAATTTGCAAAGACCTTTTGACTATGTTCAGGATAATTAAGTTCATCTTATGAACTCCCACTCAGATAGACATCCCTCTAGTCATCTAAGTGATTACATGATCCGAGTCAACTAGGCCGTGTCCGATCATCACGTGAGACGGACTAGTCATCATCGGTGAACATCTTCATGTTGATCATATCTACCATACGACTCATGCTAGACCTTTCGGTCTCTTGTGTTCCGAGGCCATGTCTGTACATGCTAGGCTCGTCAAGTCAACCTAAGTGTTTCGCATGTGTAAATCTGTCTTACACCCGTTGTATGTGAACGTTAGAATCTATCACACCCGATCATCACGTGGTGCTTTGAAACGACGAACTTTTGCAATGGTGCACAGTTAGGGGGAACACTTTCTTGAAATTTTAATGAGGGATCATCTTATTTACTACCGTTGTTCTAAGCAAATAAGATGCATAAACATGATAAACATCACATGCAATCAAATAATAGTGACATGATATGGACAATATCATATAGCTCCTTTGATCTCCATCTTGGGGCTCCATGATCATCTTGTCACCGGCATGACACCATGATCTCCATCATCGTGTCTCCATGAAGTTGTCTCACCAACTTATTACTTCTACTACTATGGCTACCGGTTAGCAATAAAGTAAAGTAATTACATGGCGTTGTTCAATGACACGCAGGTCATACAATAAATAAAGACAACTCCTATGGCTCCTGCCGGTTGTCATACTCATCGACATGCAAGTCATGATTCCTATTACAAGAACATGATCAATCTCATACATCACATATCATTCATCACATTCTTCTCGGCCATATCACATCACATAGCATACCCTGCAAAAACAAGTTAGATGTCCTCTAATTGTTGTTTGCATGTTTTACGTGGCTGCTATGGGTTTCTAGCAAGAACGTTTCTTACCTACGCAAAACCACAACGTGATATGCCAATTGCTATTTACCCTTCATAAGGACCCTTTTCATCGAATCCGTTCCGACTAAAGTGGGAGAGTCTGGCACCCGCTAGCCACCTTATGCAACTAGTGCATGTCAGTCGGTGGAACCTGTCTCACGTAAGAGTACGTGTAAGGTCGGTCCAGGCCGCTTCATCCCACAATACCGTCGAAACAAGATTGGACTAGTAACGGTAAGCATATTGAACAAAATCAACGCCCACAACTACTTTGTGTTCCACTCGTGCATAGAATCTACGCAATAAACCTGGCTTTGATACCACTGTTGGGGAATGTAGCAGAAATTCAAAATTTTCTACGCATCACCAAGATCAATCTATGGAGAAGTCTACCAACAAGGGAAGGAGAGTGCATCTACATACCCTTGTAGATTGCTACAGGGAAGCGTTCAAGAGAACGGGGTTGATGGAGTCGTACTCGTTGTGATCCAAATCACCGATGATCCTAGTGCCGAACGGACGGCACCTCCGTGTTCAACACACGTACAACCCAGTGACATCTCCTACGCCTTGATCCAGCAAGGGGAGAAGGAGAGGTTGGGGAACACTCCATCCAGCAGCAGCACGACGGCGTGGTGGTGGTGGAGGAGCGTGGTACTCCAGCAGGGCTTCTCCAAGCACCGCAAGAGACGAGGAGGGAGAGGGGTAGGGCTGCGCCAAGAAGGAGAGGAACTCATGTGTCTTGGGCAGCCCAAACCTCAAGTATATATAGGGGGATGGGAGGGGCTGCACCCCCACCTAGGGTTCCCTCCCTAGGGGTGGAGGCAGCCCCCAGATCCCATCTGGGTGGCGACCAGGTGGAGGGGGAGAGGGAGGCGCACTAGGCATGGGCCCTAAGGCCCATCTGCCCTTAGGGTTTGCCCCCCCTCCTCCCCTTAGGTGTCTTGGGCCCTTGTGGGGGGGCGCATCAGCCCACCTGGGGCTGGTCCCCTCCCACACTTGGCCCATGCAGCCGTCCGGGTCTTGTGGCCCCACTTGGTGGACCCCCGGGACCCTCCCGGTGGTCCCGGTACGTTACTGATAAACCCCGAAACTTTTCCGGTGACCAAAATAGGACTTCCCATATATAAATCTTTACCTCCGGACCATTCCGGAACTCCTCGTGATGTCCGGGATATCATCCAGGACTTCGAACAACATTCGGTAACCACATACAAACTTCCTTTATAACCCTAGCGTCATCGAACCTTAAGTGTGTAGACCCTACGGGTTCGGGAACCATGCAGACATGACCGAGACGTTCTCCGGTCAATAACCAACAGCGGGATCTGGATACCTATGCTGGTTCCCACATGTTCCACGATGATCTCATCAGATGAACCACGATGTCGAGGATTCGATCAATCCCGTATACAGTTCCCTTTGTCTAGCGTATTGTACTTGCCCGAGATTCGATCGTTGGTATCCTGATACCTTGTTCAATCTCGTTACCGGCAAGTCTCTTTACTCGTTCCGTAACACATCATCGATCAAATCCTTGATCACATTGTGCCCATTATGATGATGTCCTACCGAGTGGGCCCATAGATACCTCTCCGTCACACGGAGTGACAAATCCCAGTCTCGATTCGTGCCAACCCAACAGACACTTTCGGAGATACCTGTAGTGTACCTTTATAGCCACCCAGTTACATTGTGACATTTGGCACACCCAAAGCACTCCTACGGTATCCGGGAGTTGCACAATCTCATGGTCTAAGGAAATGATACTTGACATTAGAAAAGCTTTAGCAAACGAACTACACGATCTTGTGCTAGGCTTAGGATTGGGTCTTGTCCATCACATCATTCTCCTAATGATGTGATCCCGTTATCAACGACATCCAATGTCCATGGTCAGGAAACCTTAACCATCTATTGATCAACGAGCCAGTCAACTAGAGGCTTACTAGGAACATGGTGTTGTCTATGTATCCACACATGTATCTGAGTTTCCTATCAATACAATTTTAGCATGGATAATAAACGATTATCATGAACAAGGAAATATAATAATAACCAATTTATTATTGCCTCTAGGGCATATTTCCAACATGAGACTCTAGTTTTTGTCACCTGGGAGGCCGGGATTAACCCTGGGTAATCAGCCGTGATGGCTACCAAGGTATTGTCCTTGCTTAGTTGATGGAACACCCCGTCGATAAGCTCCACCGATATGTCTGGATCCTCTTCGGAGTCCGGATCGAGGGACCGTTCTGGGTCCTCGGGCTGTGGAGGGCGGTTGTTTATATCCTTTACCTCCTGTCGCAGTTCCTGCACTGAAGTCGTTAGACTACATATCTAATCGTGGGAGTATAAAACAAACGGGCAAGCGCAATTGTTCACTTACCCAACTTGGAGGATCATACATAGTAAATCCGGCCTGCGGGTTGACGCGGAGGAATTCCTCCTTTTCTCCCTTGTACAAAGAGGATAAGATCTTTACTAGAGCGGCAGCTGAGGCCGGCCCCTTACGACCGTAATGGGTGGCGTCATCCTCCCTGTTGAAATCCCACATGGGGTGGCCTCTATATTGAAGCGGCTGCACCCCCCGCATAATGCATGCGGCCATGACTCCAATCATGGTTAGTCCGGAATGAGACAACAGTCTTATCCGGCCCATCAGGTAAAGGACGTCTCTGTCGCTTTCTCTCTGAGAGCTCCGCGGATGCCAGCTCAAGCGTTTCTTCAATGGAGCACTGTTGAACTCAGGGAGACCGACCCGGATAGGGTCCGGTAGAGGGACTTCATCTATATAAAACCATTCCGAAGGCTAGTCCTCGGACGCCTTCTTTGGGGTTCCGGATAGGTATCCGGTCCCGACGATGCGCCATACTTCGGCTCCGCCCACTTGGTATATAGACCCCTCTTGAGAACGGGGCACCAGGAAGAATAACCTCTTCCACAGCGCGAAATGAGCCTCAACGCCTAAAAATAGCTCGCAAAGGGCGACGAAACCCGCAATATGCAATACGGAGGCGGGCGTGAGATTGTGCAGCTGGAGGCCGTAGAACTCCAGAAGCCCGCGGAGAAATGGATGAATTGGAAATCCCAGTCCCCTTATCAGATGGGGACGAGGCACACCCGCTCTCCTTTAGAAGGATTAGGGGTGCTCTCCATTTGTTTTCCGCCATTGTAGGTGGAGAGACCGGCTCGGACCGGGACCATGTATGCCTGAGGGAGAAATCCCTTGGCCTGAAGCGACACTAACTCGCTATGCGGGATGGTGCAACTCTCCCAGTCCCCGGGTTTGGGACCGGAGGGGCGAGGGGAGGAGCTGCGATGGCTGGTCATGTTGGAATGGACCTTTGCTGGAAGCGCTCTGATGATAACTCGCAGAAAGGAGAAGATCTGGTTTGGACCTAAATCCCCATCCCGTTAAATAGGCGGCTCGTTTATACGGCTAGGGGTGTGGATGTAAAAACACCTCGGCTTTTCGCATTCGTTTGACACATGGAAGACATCCATTATTGGTCGTGGAAGCCGAGGAGCACTACATTACAAAAATCGAACATTATTCCTACAGGTACACAAGATTTGGAGAAGAACCCGCCTTGCAATGCCGAACAATCTGCGCGCTGGACTCGTCGTCATTGAAGCCTGGTTCGGGGGCTACTGAGGGAGTCCTAGATTAGGGGGTGTTCGGGTAGCCGGATTATACCTTCAGCCGGACTCCAGGACTATGAAGATACAAGATTGAAGACTTCGTCCCGTGTCCGGATGGGACTTTCCTTGGCGTGGAAGGCAAGCTTGGTGATGCGGATATTCAAGATCTCCTACCATTGTAACCGACTCTATGTAACCCTAACCCTATCCAATGTCTATATAAACCGGAGGGTTGTAGTCCGTAGGCAATCAACTCCATATACAACAATCATACCGTAGGCTAGCTTCTAGGGTTTAGCCTCCTTG
This sequence comes from Triticum aestivum, assembly GCF_018294505.1. Classification (NCBI taxonomy): domain Eukaryota; kingdom Viridiplantae; phylum Streptophyta; class Magnoliopsida; order Poales; family Poaceae; genus Triticum; species Triticum aestivum. The sequence continues at coordinate 412,820,865 of NC_057812.1, forward strand.
ATCTCGTGGTAGATCTACTCTTGTACTACCCATATCATCAATATTAATCAAGCAGGACGTAGGGTTTTACCTCCATCAAGAGGGCCCGAACCTGGGTAAAACATCGTGTTCCCTACCTCCTATTACCATCCGGCCTAGACGCACAGTTCGGGACCCCCTACCTGAGATCCGCCGGTTTTGATACCGACAAAGATCTTTATCGGTCAAACCGCATAACCACATACATTGTTCCCTTTGTCATCGGTTTGTTACTTGCCCGAGATTCGATCGTTGGTATCTCAATACCTAGTTCAATCTCGTTACCGGCAAGTGTCTTTACTCGTTCCGTAACACATCATCCCGCAACTAACTCATTACTTACAATGCTTGCAAGGCTTATAGTGATGTGCATTACCGAGTGGGCCCAGAGATACCTCTCCGACAATCGGAGTGACAAATCCTAATCTCGAAATACGCCAACTCAACAAGTACCTTCGGAGACACCTGTAGAGCACCTTTATAATCACCGAGTTACGTTGTGACGTTTGGTAGCACACAAAGTGTTGCTCCGGTAAACGGGAGTTGCATAATCTCATAGTAATAGGAACATGTATAAGTCATGAAGAAAGTAATAGCAACATACTAAATGATCAAGTGCTAAGCTAACGAAATGGGTCAAGTCAATCACATCATTCTCCTAATGATGTGATCCCGTTAATCAAATGACAACTCATGTCTATGGCTAGGAAACATAACCATATTTGATCAACGAGCTAGTCCAGTAGAGGCATTCTAGTGACACTCTGTTTGTCTATGTATTCACACATGTATCATGTTTCCGGTTAATAAAATTCTAGCATGAATAATAAACATTTATCATGATATAAGGGAATAAGTAATAACTTTATTATTGCCTCTAGGGCATATTTCTTTCGCCTCATTACTGCACAGAAGAATTATGTCCTTGATGCACCGCTTGGTGACAGACCTATTGCAGGAGCAAATGCACACATTATGAACGTTTGACAAAGCTCGGTATGATGACTACTTAATTGTTTAGTTCACCATGCTTTATGGCTTAGAACCGGGACTTCAAAAATGTTTTGAATGCCACAGAATATATAAGATGTTCTAACAGTTGAAATTGGAATTTCATAATCATGCCCGTGTCGAGAGGTATGAGACCTCTGACAGCACGTTGCCTACAAGATGGAGGAGAATAGCTCAACCATTGAGTATGTGCTCAGATCGTCTGGGTACTACAATTGCTTGAATCAAGTGGGAGTTAATCTTCTAGATAAGATAGTAATTGATAAAGTTATCTAGTAACTATCACCAAGTTACTAGAACTTAGTGATGAACTATAATATGCAAGGGATGACGAAAATGATTCCCGAGCTCTTCGTGATGCTGAAATCGATGAAGGTAGAAACCAAGAAAAGCATCAAATGTTGATGTTTGACAAAACCACTAGTTTCAAGTAAAAGGGCAAGGGAAAGAAAGGGAACTTCAAGAAGAATGGCAAGCAAGTTGCCACTCCCATGAAGAAGCCCAAAGATAGACCCAAGCCTGAAACTGAGTGCTTCTACTGCAAAGGAAATGGTCACTGGAAGTGGAACTGCCTTAGATACTTGGCGGATAAGAAGGATGGCAAAGTGAACAAAGGTATATTTGATATACATGTTATTGATGTGTACTTTACTAGTGTTTATAGCAACCAATCAGTGTTTTATACTGGTTCAGTTGCTAAGAGTAGTAACTGGAAACAGGAGTTGCAAAATAAGCAGAGACTAGTTAAGGGCGAGGTGATGATGAGAGTTGGAAGTGATTCCAAGGTTGATAAGATCACCATCGCACACTCCCTTTACCTTCGGGATTAGTGTTGAACCTAAAATAAATGTTATTTCATATTTGCGTTGAGCATAAATATGATTGGATCATGTTTATTGCAATGTTGTTATTCATTTAAAGTCAAGGAATAATTGTTGTTCTATTTACATGAATAAAACCTTCTATGGTCATACACTCAATTTAAATGGTCTATTGCAATACGGTTACGCAGAGCTCTCATATAACAACATCTACCACGCTAGCTTGAAAATGGTCCCTTTCGAAGCTCTGTATGGAAGGAGGTGCAAGACACCATTAATGTGGGATGAAGTTGGAGACTGTCAGTTGTTTGGACCAGATTTGATCAAAGAGTCTGAATAGAAGGTTAAGTTGATTCGTGATAGACTGAAGGTAAGTCAGTCCAGGCAGAAGAGTTATGCTGACACCAAACGCAAGGAGGTAGCCTACGAAATTGGAGACGGAGCATATATCTATGTGCCACCACTTCGAGGAGTTAAACGATTTGGGGTTAAAGGAAAGTTAGCCCCAAGATTTGTAGGACCATACCAAGTTTTGGAACGTATGGGAGAAATGGCCTACAAGTTGGAGTTACTCGAAGGTTTTTCAGGAGTTCATGATGTGTTTCACGTTTCCCAGTTGAAGAAGTGCCATGCAGAGATGGCCGATATTCCTCTAAGAGACACAGTGTCGTGGTGTCGGTGTACTAGAATAGGGGTACCCTAGTACCCCGAACT